>NC_092629.1:63207553-63507553 GCF_039555335.1 Amphiura filiformis | reverse complement strand
TTTTTATATTATGTGTATTATATGAATAAAGAGATGAAATTGAGCAAAAGTTTGATACTTGTGTATTTTTATAGCTATAGGGTTTCATCCCTCCCCCCATCACGCCCCCAGAGGGGCCACTCAGGTATCATAGTGTACACATGCGTGGCCAAGTTTTTTTTAAACACCTCCTATTACGAGTTTGACCTTACCAGCAATTTAATATAGAATTTACCACCTAATGAGTTTTTGGCTAGTAAAATGTACCCTTTTTGGACTCCTAATGTACCAAAAATTTGAAAAGGTAGGCTACCCTAAACAAGTTGTTAAGTTTCAGAAAACTATCCTTATTCTTGAAAATCAGAGTTTTTTAGACCCTAAATGCGTCATGCGCGTAACTTGCCTTGCCTAAAAAAACGCCCCTTTTTACTTGTTTTGTTGGTCACCCATGCGTACAGACCATTTAAGTGAGTGCCCCCTCCCCCGATCACGCCCCAGTTAGAACAAAACAAAAATCCACTACTTTGATTGAAAGATGCTAAATTTAAGCAGTTTGGCCCCTCCTCCAGATTAGGGTTAGTAAATAAATAAGAGTGATGTCCAGTATTCTTCAATTATCCCCAAAAGTTTTGATTTTGATTTGTATGAATATTAAGTTACTTAATTGATTTTGAAATATGTTAAGTAAAATGCTTGTTGTAGTACGCACACAATGTCAAACCTGTGCATAGGGACTTACGCGAAATAATATGCGCTGAACGATGAATCGTATGCTTGATTTGGCAAAACATTTTATAGTTTGCTTTCACTATGTTTGCTTACTAAAAAAGAACCATCATTTGGTCTTCAGTCCAAAATGATGCATCTATTTTTCAGAAAAGTAGAGCACTAATGTTTTTGGATTAAAAAAAATATCCTGTTTTGCCAAATGAAACCTAAATCCCAATCCTTTATTTAGTTCTAACTGGCAATGACAGACAAACTTCTTTTTTTTTCAATTTGGGGAAAAATGGGTCAAAAACTTGTTTTCGTACAGGTCACAAGTCTAAGCATTCGAAATCTTGTATATAGGCTAAGAATTTAGCTCAAAATGTAAACGTTATTTTTGATAATGCTTATGAAAATGATTAGAAAATATGTTTTCCAGAAGATAGAATGCATAACTTGATATTAGTCTTTGTACAAGTCTTTCAGCTTTGGAAAAGCATACCCTAAAAAACGCGTGTTTTGGCCCTTATTTTAAAAAAAGTGACCAAAAATTTAAATGTGACTTTCATTGCCAGTTAGAACTAAATACAGGATTAGGATATAGCTATGTTTCATTTGGCAAAACAGGATGATATTTTTTTGATCCAAAAAATTAGCGCTATATTTTTCTGAAATAGGGAGTAGTCTTGGCTGAATTAAAGTGAAAAATCCGAACAAGTGGATTATGTGCAATTCTATACTGACTGTATAAGTTCTTGAATTGCGTCAACAACAGATTCAAGGATGGTATATTTGAATGTTGTATGCAACATAGATATCGAACAATCGGCCCTCATGAATATGCGAGAATTCACAGCATACAATGCACGGGAACTGTGCTTCTGTGAGATTTTGGCCCGAAATTATGCTCCAGGGGCCGTAATCTGGAGTAATATTCTAAATCCATCATGCTCCAGGAGCATGTTTTGAATGTACACTGCTCCAGGAACATATTTGTTATATGCTCCTGGAGCATTGTGCATTCAAAACATGTTCCTGGTGCATGTATTATATGCTCCTGGAGCATTGTGCATTCAAAACATGCTCCTGGAGCATGTTGGACTTAGAATAATACTCCAGATTATTCATGCTCCAGGAGCATATGCTCCCGGAGCAGCTGTTCCTGTAGCATAATTTAGGGCCAAAGGGCCAAAATCTCACAGAAGCCGGAACTGTAGTAGTCTGCGGTGTGATCGACCAAAGTGAGGCAAATAATGATCCATTTTACCGGTTAAAATGATGCAAGTCAAGGTGGAGGCTTTGCGTCGAGAACCGTGAAAAAGTATAGTTTTAGCGCAACTTGCGGGTTTTTTTATTTTTATTATTATTATTATTATTATTAGTGTTGTTATTTATTATTATTATTATTATTATTATTATTATTATTATTATTATTCAAATTTAATTCCCTGTGTATGAGAATTCCCCCAAATCTGGTGCGCGGAAATTTCTTTGAAGCCGTACCCCGGTAGTTTTGCATATTATGATCTGATGATGAGCTATGATTAAACCGGGCTGACTGGTTGAGATTTGGGTCATGGTAGCGGGCTTCAAACCTTCAATTTTTATTGTTAAAAGCATAAATATGTAAAACTAGAGAAACTCAGTTTTGAAATGTCGCAATTTATTATTTGTTTTTATTGTCGCGTCTCGTAAAATAATGCTAATAAGTATTTATTGAAATCTCATGTTTGGCCTAAGTTAACATTGGTTTTAAACCTAGCATAATGTACACCTTTATGCCTCATAACTGCTAAATCTCAAGAATGGATTTTTTTAAGCACAAAAACGTAGGCCTACCTATTCTGAAAAATATATCTTATTGCCCACCACCGATCAAAATAATTATATTCTTATCCGAGCGTATGGCAAGTAGTATGCCTATGCACCAAGAGAGAAAGCCAATGTACCGCGCTGTTTTTTCCAAGGGTATGAGACCATCCATGGGTTTTCAAACACCAAACCAGGTTTATTGATGGAAATCCTGGTTCCTTGACCGACAAAGCAGCTTTTTAGATTACGAAATCAGGTTTTTTGAGTAAACCAGTCCCCGGCCCCACAAAAGTTGACAACCATGAGAGTTACCAAATTGCGCGGAAAAGGGGTTATTTTTTTAGCAAGGACCTTGAAATTGGCAAAATAGGGGGTGTTTAATTTGCACTGTCCGTGAAATTTGACAGTGAAATTAGCAAAATAGGGGTATTTAATTTGCACTGTCCGCGAAATTTGGATAAAAGGGGTAATTGAGAAAATCCAGAAATGTTATGTCAATATTTAGTGTCATTGATAAGGGGTGTTTGAAATTCTAATCATTGAAAGCGGGTGTTTGAAATTCTAGTTATTGAAAACCGCAAAAAAGGGGCTGTTTTTGGTCATATTTTTGTCCTCGATTTTGCATGAAAAAGGGGGTACATTTGATGAAAAATCATTGCAAAAGGGGGCTTTTAAAAGATTTGGCAACCCTCATGGTTGTCAACTTTTGTGTTGAGTTGTTTTTATTGCACAAAATACGTGCCATACGAGGCGGCTTTGCCGTCTGTTTGTCATGCAGCTCGCCGACTACCTGGGCTTTTGAAAGTAATGCGCCCTCTTGTGGCTTTGACCAACTCCAAAGTAATGAAACTTTCGGCCAATCAGAAGAGCGACTGTATTTTGCGTATTGTAGCAAAACGTTATCAGTAATAATCGTATACACGGCAAGCATCATAACATTTCATAATAATTATTAGTCAAGGTTGCTCAATTATCATGATTGAACAAATATTGACTTGAATTTGATAAATAATTGATATGAAATTATTGGTCTCCAATGTATCATACGGCCGGTACAAACCGGTCCCTTATTTTAAATCATTCAGTTGGGGTGTCGTTGCGCAGTCGTGGAAGTTCAAAGTTGTCACGATGACATAAAGTCATCCTTCTATATAGGCCTATGTTCTGCGCTACTTTTCACATAAATATCAGGAGTTAAAACTTGACGGATCTTGAAAAGCGGGAAGCTCGAGTATTTTAAAAACACTTCGCATTTTACTGTATATTTCAAGTAACTATACTATAGGGACCTACTATCAACATGACCGATATAGTGCAACCCATATCTGACTAGTATGCGGACGGCATAGCCGCCAAAGTATGGGAATATTATGTAGGTAGTACCGAGAGTCGAACCAAGGTCTACCGTGAATGGCTGGTGGATCTTCTCTGCAAGCGAGGGTGCTACCAAGTTCTGGATGTGGCTTGCGGCAATGGGTAAGTACTTGTGTATCTTTATTTAATACGCTTATATGAGCCATACGAGCTAAAACGTTCCAATTTTCAATAATTGTTTTCGACCACTAGAAAAGAAGAATATCGAAAATATTCATTGGAAATGTGTAGTATGATGTCGGTCAAGTCATGTTTTTGTTTCTGTATGATTTAGGCTAGAGCTTTTGTTTTAAATTAATTGACAGTCAATTATTTACTGGGGCATGGCAATGCAAGAGGTTGGCTAGCTCACACCACGCAAATTATAATGGAAAAGTGGACCACTATCCTGCTTGATTATGGTTAAATCATGGAAGAAAGAGATAAGATCTCATCTCTTTCTTCCATGGTTAAATGTATATCACCGCACAATCAATCACAAATCGTTTAACAGAAAACGTTTAAGGGGGTACTACACCCCTGCCTAATTTTGTGCCTATTTTTGAATTTTTCTCAAAAATTATAGCGCATTGGTTACAAGTAAGATATGTATATTATAGGGGCAAGGACTACAACTAATGCACTGGAAATTTTATTTCAGCACAGACAACAGTTGTGGAGTTACAGTCAAAATGAGGAAAATAAATCAATAACTACTTGCCTTGAGTTGCTGAATTTTCAGTGCAGTAGTTGTAGTCCTTGCCCCTATAATATACATATCTTACCTGTCACCAATGCGCTATAATTTTGAGAAAATGCAAAAATAGGCACAAAATTGGCCAGGGGTGTAGTACCCCTTAAATGTCGGGTTATATAAATGTCAATTTTAAAAATGTCAACTTTTAATGATATTATTTGCATTCATATTTCAAAACTATTTTCTGAATGGTTGTATACAGGGTGTCCCAGAAAAAATTACCGAGTGAATAAAATTGAACGTAAGTCGAGAAATAGACATAAGAATCAAAAAATTTAAAATGTAGCGCATAGCCTATTTTGTTGTGCATCACATACGAAAATTTGATTTGATTCGGTTGACTGGTTCCGAAGAAATAAACGATTACATAATGCGTGCATCAATGCAGTTCATTCCAAGTTTGATCAACAAGCGCTTTTTTCATACTCGCTCACTGCTTCCTAAAGTTTGTGTATCTCATTAAATTTAGTCCACATTATCTATCACAATCCGACGGTGTTATGTCATTCATGCTTTCACTGAAGATGAATAACAGTTTGTCGGAGAAAACTTTGATTTCTGCAATTGGAAGCTCTCCAACTTTAATTCTTTAGGCTGTGCAAATATATTATATTTTAACTTTACATAGAACATTTGCGCCAGGAATGACAATGATCAAGTGCTTACAGCTTTGCGTGTGATCTTTGATACCATGCAGCATTAATGTTGAAGTTTTAAAAGGTTTAAACTTTGCATTACAATTTCTTGGAAATATTCTTAAAACATTATTGAATGTGAGAATTTTTTTAAGCCAGCTGGAATTCTTTATGCAATAATTTTTTATGCAACGAAAAATAATATTTACAAATTCCGAGCATCATCTTACATGCAAGCTTTCATTTTCAATATCGTGCACGTTTTTCAAATTTGAACAAAACCTAATTAAATGTTTTAAAAAAAACATGTTATTTAAAAAGAACGAAAAGGAGTTCATAGAACAAAATATAGAGCCCATTGACAGTTTAACCACTAGTGCGCATTGTGTTGAATGATCTTTCTTTCAAACTTGGAATGAAGTGAATTGACGCATGCGTTATGTAATCGCTCATTTCTTCGCGATCGGCCAACCTATTCCAGTAAAATTGGCGTATAAGATGCAAAATAAGATGGGCTACTTGCTTGTGTTTAGATTTTTCTTTTCTGATATTCATTTCTCGACTTACGTTCAAATTCATGTGCCCGGTAATTTTTTCTGGGACACCCTGTATACCATGTAGGCCTATACGGTATCCTAAATAACCCGACATTTAAACGTTTCTGTAAAATATTTTATGATGGGCCTGGGTGTTTAACAAGCTTTGTAACCATGGTAACCGACGAATTGTTTACCAGCGTTCTCAGCGTTTACCAGAGTGTATCATATATTTAACCGGACACATAAAGTTTGCCAAAAAAAAAAAACGTTTAAAGATTGGGTTGTAAGGTTATAAGACGTTTCGTAACATTTTCAAAGCATTTTTAAATGTTGCTACAAAATATTTGCAACAATTATTTAAATGTTGACAAAAGATTTCCTTAAAATGTGTTGTAAATACGTTTAGAGAGCAACATGTTGTCAACACTATATAAATAGTTTGTCAGTATTTTGTATTCAAAATTTCGAAATGTTTTTGATGACCATTATACCCAACATTTCTTTAAATGTTACAATAACTTTGAAAAAATGCATTAAAGGCGTTTTAGAAACATACTTATTTGTGTTAAAACTTTGTTTGAGTCGGGTTTTCTTGATAACCTACATACAGTGAATAATAGAAACAAAAAAAAACATGTTCTTTGTTGTTATACCTTAAAGATTCGCCTAATGGCGCACATGGGCTCCTTTGCCTTCCTCTAAAAATCCCAACAAGAATAATTCCTTGTTCTTATTTGCTGGTGGGACTTTTGCGGGAGGGCACTTTTGATTTGTTCCTAAAATTTTAGTTATATATAAAGGCAGCCCATATGCGGCAATAAGCGAATCTTACGGTATTATGCAACAATCATGTTAATCAATTTCATGGAATATACGTAAGAATTAAGAGAGAGGCAGAGAGCGCGAAAGTGAAGAGAGGAGAGTGAGGGGAGAGGAAATGGAGGGAGTGAGAAAAGAGGAAGGCAGAGAAATACATGTATAGACGAATCCATGGTGGTCAGAATTTAGTAGGCCATGACTGGGTCCCCGGCGCACCAAACTGGTGTTGTGACTGCCCAATTGGGTGGATTAAAGCCGCTTAAAAATCGATGTTATGTTGTATTGTGTTGTAAACTTTCATCATTCTATTGTCTACGTGTAACACGGGTGATGAAGTGCAGTTTAAAATCCCCGCCAAGGACGCATCATTTCATATTTTAGGTGGGATATGCCTATACCCGACGGAGACCCAGCTGTGGCTACCATTGAGGTGTAGGAATGCGTGAAATTGGATTTGTCTATAGGAATACCAGGGGCTCGCTTGGTTTATCTGACCGAACTATTGGTAAACTGTGCTGTCGACATACGGGTATATCGTGTATACACGCATATAGGCCAACAGAGGCATATCCACTATATTATTTTGTAGCTTTTTCATGAGCTGGACTAAAAACAAGTTGCCGAAATTTGACTGAAAATTTTTGATTATTCCTTGCTCGCAGAAACTTGGGTGAACAAAACAATAAACCCATAACACGTATCATAATGTTCGTACGTCGACAGCAAGCAGTCTCCCAGATTCCAGAAAAATGCAGTATTTTTTGTTGGAGGGAGGGGGTACCGGGTTAAGAACGGTTTTGCCAAATAAAACATAGCTCAATCGTGTCAATCCTCATCTTTTAGTTGCCGAAACTGGCAATAAAATGATAATTTTAATATTGACCAATTTAAGGGATAAAACTAAACACGCACACGTTCTAGGGTATTCTTTGCAAACCTAAACATGCTAAAGGAATGTACAAACCCGGTGTACAAAGTCATCAACATATGCATTGCAGTCTATGTACTCTAAATTTCTATTTTAATAACCAATTATTAATAAAATATAGACATAAAATACTATGGTTAAAAGGAATATCTTCAATATGCTGAATGAAAGTAGAACCTAAAAGGTTCTTAAGCTGTCCTATACGTAATATAAAATAGTTGCGAAGAACTGAGGGTTCTGCAAAATGTTAACGAGAAGTGAAAATTGTTTTGTCAAGGAAATTTTGGAACCCTTAGAACCGTCTAATTTGCAGAGTGTAGATTAGGTTTGGATGTGTTTCATTTGGCAAATCAGTAACCCTGTATTATTTTAATGTGATCTGGTCCAATCAGACTAAAGTGCAGCAATAATGAAACTGAGATGAGAGCAAAAAGTGAGGAGAAATATTAAAAACAAACAAAAAACATAAGAAAATTGACATAATAGAAGGTTCATAAACTTAACGCTGCAACCAAGTATTCAAGAGACCTGGCGATTCAACATCAGTACTTGTATGTACTGAGCAAGTTAGTAATGGTAGTAACTCAAGTTTAAGAATTTCCGACTTCAGCCTGAATGCATCAGATTGGGTCACAAAATTAGTCCTGTATTTTTCTGAAATCGGGAGTAGTTGATACAACTTGAAGAATAACCATTTGAATTTGTTTTTACAGAGAAGTTCTCCCAAGGATGTCTAATACAAGGAACTGAAGGCAATCTTTGAACCCAATTGCTTTTTCTTGTCAGGTGTGTTGATGCACCGGGCAAAAACAACTTGCGGAATTTCTAGTAGGCATATATAGCAAATTTTGGAAGTGCTGGAAAAAATCAAAGAAAATCGTCCCTCATTGGGAACAAACGATATCATTATACAACATGGTGCATATAATAAACTGAAAGGCTTTCTCGATGGAAATTCATAATTAGTTAAAGCTTAAATAGCATTTCTACGAGATGCCGTCGCTATAATACTGCAGTATAGGCATATATGCCAGTGCAGCCGGCCCCTATACTGGTCGAGCTTTCGTTAGATGTGTCTCTGACTCGAACTTCATCAGGACTGGAGAAAGTTAAAAAGTTTTCTTTATAGTCTTGATGAAGTCAGAGACACATCTGAAGAAAGTTCGACTACTCACACAGGGACCGGCTGAGTACCGGTAGACATACAGTACCCATGGTAACCGAGGGCGGAGGCCTACTCGTAGAAATACTATAAAGTACCGGTGGGCCTACTGTGATAATCGATGGCGTACTCGTAGAAATACTATAAGTCGTCTTATTAACCTAAAAATTACCGACAAGGGCAATTTGTGCAAAGATTGCGATCAGTTATCTGGACATCTGCTGACCGGAAGATACAATGACATCATTGGATTGGTAACATGTATTATAATAGGTCAATATGGGTAACGGTTGCACAGTGGTGGATTCAGGAGGGACTGGGGTCACACACCTGATGGGGGGGGGGGGGGATTCAACATTCATTTTGGTATGTGCGGCGTAAGTTTTTAAAAAAAGTGGCATGAAGAAGTGAATCAGAACGAATTGATTGACAACTGCCGGCTTCATGTGATTACGCCCAACTATTTGACAGTGGTGTATCCAGGACCGTGGGACAAAACAACTTTCAAAGGGAAAACTTTGACGAAAATGGACTAAAAGGTGCAAGAGACCTAAATATTGAAATATCTGGGCGGTCAGCTAGCAAGAAGGGAAGACTTTCGCACATGGGTAGCTGTCCCTGGCTACACGCCACTGCTTAACGAACGGTCATTACCGTCTTAAGTCCAAGTGTGCGTGCGTGCCCCCTGGGCCCAGGTCTCACTGAGCCCCCTCCCCCCTAAAAAGAAACAAAAACGAATTTAAATGGTTTATAGGAAAGACCCAAAAGATCACACTGAATTCACCACTAACACCGGCGAGCACTCAAGTTTAATTATGAGGGTCATTCAAATAGTTTTGCTTCATTCCTGGGTTTCAATGCAATGTAATGCATTGAGCACGATTCGAATTGTACAGCCCTAGCCAAGGTGAAACGGACTTGAGGCAGAATTGTTTGAATGGCCTTTTACATATTGTCCCAAAAAGATCTGTCGGATGACGAATTTTAGAAAAAATGGTGAAATCTATGGGTTAGGAATCAAGCTGTGAAGGCGGAAGTATTAAACGGTGGGAGGGGGGTGTCGGTGTCGGGGACGAGCATGTTTTGTACCGGTTTTACTGGGACTTGTTTTGCGAAAGCGCACAAAAAAAAAGTCAATTTCGGACCATTTTAGCCCCAAATGAGGTGTCTTGATATTTTGTGGACCAGTGCCCAAAACACGGATGTTTTTTGTATACTAAAAAGGCAAATGTCAGAACCCATATACAAGAGTCAACATTGGTAGGGGAGGATGGACCATCCCCCTATCCAAAAATTAGGGGTTTATCCCCCCCCCCATTCCCCAGGATCTGCGCCTATATAATTATTACTCTTTACAGTAGGTTACATACAGCTTTGAAATACCATGGTATTCACCGTTTTTCTAAAATTATTCGCCATCATAGTGTTAAGATCTTTTTGGCACGACCTGTATTTGTGTATTAAGCCGCATTGAACCACATAGGGACGCGTGGGCATTTGGCTCGTATTCCAAAATGTGGTTGCATGGTTTTCAACTGGCCGCATGTGGCATTGGTATAATTAACAGATATAATTAATTGGTATCTTCCAGTATTGACTCGGTGATGCTGCTGGAGGAAGGGTTCCGCCTCACTAGTTGTGATGGGTGCGACAAGATGGTGTTGAAAGCTAGTCGGGTGCGATGGGAACGCCGGAGGGAACCGGCTTTTGATGATTGGGGTACTGCACTGTACAATTCAGATTACAATGTTACTGCACTATTTAATTCAACACCATACAAAACAGGCTATACACTCTTAGAAATGGGTCCACTGATGAAATGGAAAGAACGCAAGAATGGTTCTTTTTGGCCTATCCAGAACCTTTTCAAGTCTGAAATCGTGGATTCTGGCCTTTCAGAACCTTTTGGGTTCTAACCATTAAAGGTTCTACATAGAGAACACATTGGGACCTATTTATGTTCTACCTAGAACCTCTTTTCTAATATAATACAGTCAGTGTATCTCCATACTCGCCACAAACATGACAAAGTCAACTTGAATAACTTTTCACCTCCCCAGCAAACACAAATGTTTCGAAAACGTTATAAAAGTGCTATAAACACGTTTTGGGTTTATTCATAACATTTTAATAACATTAAAATTGTCTTTTTGTCAATTCTTAAGTAATGTTATGTTAATGTTTTGCATCCCGTTTAAAAAAAAATTATACCTTTTATAAAACCTGACAATAAAACGTTTTCTGTACAACGTTTTGTGTTTGATGTGTCACAAACATCGTTTTCCAAGGTTCAGAGCTTGGTAGCATGGAAGCCTCTTCTCATATCCTTAAGTTTCGTGCTTAATAAATCATTATTCTTTTTTTTTCTATTTCTTAGTAAATATTCATGTTGCCTTCATATTTGTCGCGTTCTTTTATACCCATACAATTTATCAAACTTTTTCGCACACTTCACTAAAAACAAGACAACTAAAGTCACATCAAGTGTCGATGTTACGTCATATAATTTTGTTTATTCTTTCTCTGTGGCCGGCCATAATCTGGCTGTGTGTGCTGTTATGTTGTTTGTTTGAATCAATTGTCATAATAACCATGATAACAATATTTGCACTATGGGCTGTTCCAATCCAAATACACACACCCCTATGGACAATGAACGTGATAGAAGATATGACCTTGATCTTGCACACAGGGTGTGTAGTGAGGTTACCTACGCTCCCTGTGTGGGTTAAGGTATGTCTTCCAGGGGTGTATGGATTTCAACTGGAATAGCCCTATATCATTGATTCAATACAAACTGGTACATGCTGGTCATTTATCACTTGTTTATTTCATTGTTGTTGCTATCTTGTATCTATACACTCATCCCGGGCCACTTATTTACTCTACACGTTTAATACAAACGTCAAGTTTGATAGACCTGTGACATGCCATGTTGCACTGCCAAAGTGACCATGGACCCAGCAAACACAAAAACGTTTTAAAACGTTTGAAATAAGTTATATTTTGGGTTTGGGTTTAGGTAAAAACGTTTTAATAACATTAAAATGTCGGGTTATATTAAGGTCATGAAATCGTTTTACCACTACAACAGTATTTTTAAATGTTTTCGAAATGTTATTGTAAACTATTTTTGCAAACATTTTGGCCAAATATTTTGTCAACACTTAATAACATTATGTTAAAATATTTGCACCCAGCAAACACAGAAATGTTCTTAAAATGTTTTTTACAAAACGTTTTAATAACATTTAAATGTCGGGTTATATAAAGGTCGTGAAAACATTTTAAAACGTTTATTGTAAATATTTTGGGCAAACATTTTTTGCAAAATATTGTTTCAACCCCAAAATAACATTCTGTTTAGAATGATTTGTACCAAGTAAATGTTTTTGGAATGTTATTAAAACGTTTTTATACCCTTTATATAACCCGACATTTAAATGTTATCTGTAAAACATTTGTGTTTGCTGTGCAGTAAATTACCAACAAAATGTTTTTTAATGTTATGAAAACGTTTTATACCATTAATATACCCTTTATATAACCCGACATTTAAACGTTTTCTGACAACCTTTTATAACCTTTTGCGAATGATGTCGAAAACGTTAATTTGTGTTTGCTGGGGACACCATGATTTGAAACTGGTTTTGAGGCAGTTCAGTTAGGGGGCTATCATTTTCTTCGGAAGGGGGTCCCAAATATACAAGGGGGTCATGAATTTTTGGGGAAAAAATGGGGGGGTCATACAATTTTTGATGATCAAAATGTAAGATGACCACAGATAGTGTGTTTATTTTATTCAAAAAAGACTGATTTCAATAAAATTTTAGCCTGATCGGTAAGGTGTGTCGTGTCGGTAATGGGTAGGGGAGGTGGTCATAAAATATTTGTTGGCGAAATATTGACGCCGACTTCCCCACTTCCGAAGAAAATGATATGCCCCTTTTTAATGCATGTCATGTCTTGCTACATAAAAGACACACAATTACTTTGCCAAGGCGGGCCCATTCAGTGATTTGCTCATCGGGAGTATCGTACAAATAATAAATTTTCAGGTTTTGCTAACATAGTTTTGCTAACCCGAATTTGTATTTCTCTATTCATTTCAAAAATACCTAATGCCTTCAGTTGTATCTATAGGCAATTTATAAACAATTTTAATTTTGTTACACTTTATGCTGTGGTCACTGAATGGCCTTTAATGACATGACTAGCTATTAAGGAGCTTTAACAAATTATATTTTAGCTAGCCTGCAATCATATCTTAAAGCCAAAATGTATGATTTCGGTTAAAGTTTGTTATTCTTTGCCAAAAGTTATTACATAATTATATTATTATTAGTAACAGCTGTCAAGGATGTTTTCTGCACATTTAAGCTGAAATAATTCGGTTTGCGAAAACGAGGTTCGCTAGTCGGAAACATACAAGGAGTCGCCAAAAGTAATGGTTTTGGCTTGGGTTAGGTTTTGGGTAAAGTTTAGTGTACTGTCAGTGTCAAACTTTTGAACTGGTTAAAGGAAGTGTCGGCAATCACAACATTATGTTTTATATGTTAGAAAAATAATTATCAAGCACGAATCACATGGTTTTATTTAAAACAAACTCGAATAAAAACAGCCATCTCTCAACACGCGATATTCAAAATTCCCGCGCCGAAATTTTCTAGAGCAATGACGTCATGGTTATTTGTGCTCATTTGTCGTCAGGCTTCATTGAATTATTGGGACGTCATTGCTCTAGACAATTTCGGCGCGGGAATTTTGAACATCGCGTGTTGAGAGATGGCTGTTTTATTCGTTTTTATGGTTAATATGAGTTTGTTTTAAATAAAACCATGTGATTCGTGTTTGATAGTTATTTTTCTAACATATAAAACATAATGTTGTGATTGCCGGACACTTCCGGCTTTAACGAGCCCGAGGACTAGTGGACTTTAGGACCATAGTGGCCTATAAGTGGACCCCGGGAAGTGGACGTAACCCATTATGCCTAAATCATTTCCGTAACTGCCAAAACCCTTTGATCATAGTTTCTTTGTAAAAGGATTTCGGGATCACACATGCAGTTCCTACTAATATCAAGTTTCTCTTTTCTTCAAACTCCATCCAGAAGTTGATGTTGCCAACTGGCTCACACTTGACGGAGACATCACAAAGCCAGGGGATGGGTTCGACGCCATCATCTGCATCGGCAATTCCTTTTCTCATCTGCCCGATTTTGACGGATCACAGAGTAGCCATCGCCGGGCGTTGCGGAACTTCGCTAAGATGCTGAAACCTGGTGGAGTCATGGTCATTGATCATCGCAATTATGACGCCATTTTGGATACCGGCAAAGCACCTGAAAAGAACATCTACTATCACGTGAGTTACTCTCTCTTTCTTTCTATCTGTCTGTCTGCCTGTTTGTCTGTCTGTCCCTCTCTCCCTTCTCTCTTCCTCTTCACTCCCTCCTTGCCTTCCCGTTCTCTGAATGATCAGAATGACCATATTTATAAATGACAGCCACGAAAGCAACGAGCCGCAAAGTCTTACTGATTTTCTTAGTATCTTTACGTTGTCATGATTCCCGCATATTGATGAACCAGAGATAACTATGGACTGTCCTTTTGTATGGTTGTGACTATAGAGGGCGTCTACCGATTTGAAAAACACTTCGCATAATTGAGTTATCGTCAACGTTTAGTCAAATAGCTAATGGAACACTAATCTAACCCTTGTGCTTCTGGAGCACACCTTTGTGCTGTTCTTGTACTCTAGGAGGACCGTGTGTTCTCGTGCTCCATATGAACACTGTATCTTTCATGCTGTGCTCCAAGAGTACGAAGTGTTGACGACAGCTCAATTAATCAAGACATTTTCACGGGTTATATTACGGTTTATCCCAAATAGTCGGTATGCGAAAACAAAGTAACATGATTTATTGTATAAAAACTTTGCGGTATATTTTGTGATTTGCAGGGTAGCAGCATCAAAGATATCAAAACATCAGTGACGTATGTCGATGGTAAACCTGATAAAGTCACACTTGACTACTTCCTAGATACTTCTCTTGCCATAGAACATCATCGCAATACCAACAAAGTGGTCCAGCGTGGGAAGACCTTCACGAGACATAACATACACAAGTATCTCGACGTGGAGGATAAGATCTACAGGTAATAGGTGCACTAGCGCTACTCAGAAGACCCTTTTATGTTTATCCGAAGAACCGATTAAGAAAATCCGTTAGCCAGAAGACCTGCTACTCGGAAAGCCCGCTAATCAGAAAGCCAGATACACTGTTTTGCAAAAGATCTTTCGCACACCAACCGATTAATCGCGTAAAAAGAACGGCTGAACTAGGTATTCAATTTTCGTGGCTACTTTGCGTCATTTTGACTTTACAGCTGGCAATCACGAGAAGAAAATGTGCTCAGGCACTTCACACTGCTCTGTTACAATGCTTATCCTGGTTGCGATGGTTGTATGTTGGTTGAAATAGGGTTCTGCGCCTGTATGGGTCTATAATAGCCCTGCGTCCCTGAATGATGCTTAATGATTTAAAAGGTGTATCCTGGGCAACAATGGTCAGCAAATTAATTCCTGGATGAAAGTTTGGTTGGCTTGTGGTTGTGGCTTAGTTTTTCTGTCCATACCCTCTTTATAAATTGCGCCATATGGGTTCATTTTAGAATTTTAGGATGTGCCGAATATGTGGCAATTGTTGGGCATTTTCCGCGATTTTTAACGCGGGGGGATGCATGTACCGCCATTGTTTAAAGCTCCTAAATCATATCATTTTATGTTTTTAATATTTCATTTCATTTCCTCTGAAATTTGCAGATTTTTTCTTTTAAAATTACAGATTTCAATTATGTTACTACCCACATCGCCTGAATAGCTTCACCAGTCTCCTCTACGAATGCTTCGATAACGATATTACACATACAGTCTATGGTGACTACAAACCAAAGGGCGAGGTAGAGACGCCAGCTTATTACATACATGTTGTAGAGAAGAACTTATAAATACACCGAGTAGATCTTGGATAGATTTGTACCCCACAATATGGACCACAATGGCCTCATTCCAGTGGCATAGTTCAATAACCTCAAGTAAACAATCATAGTGCAAAATTTGACCTCAAGTTGCAAAGGATGCATTTTTGTACTAAAATTTTTAAAGGTCATTCAATGAATGTGCAAATGTATTGGAGTTAAAGAACTGTGCCTGATAGATGAGCATGTTGTGGATCCTAGTGCCAGTGACATTGCTAAGACTTTTTTTTCAGGACGACTGACTATGCCACTTCCGCTGCGCCTACCCAAATTAAACCTGCTGTCACAAACCCGAGCACCAAACCTGGGCAAAGTCGCAATAATTATATAAGCTCTATATCGGCGATAATGACCACAAATCCCATAATGATATCCAATTTTATCATGGTTTGTGAGAGAGTCTCCAATGTAGAGTTAAAAAAAAAATTAAGATCCATGTTAGCTCATGTTTTGTGTCGTATATCGGAACTGGCAACCTATAGTAGGAATTTCAATTGAATGAACGCAGCTTTCAACAGATGCACTCGATCCAGCCGCGATTGTATATCGCATATTTCAAACTACAACGCGAACGCACGACCTTGAATACAATCCTAACCAATCACGAGCGCGTTGGCATGGTTGGATTCACTTCCGCACAGTGTCATCGACCCTATATCTTCATGGCAGAAATCGCCATGGTAGGTTGAATCCACAGCCACGATTGGCCATTTGGTTCAGACCTTTGAAGCTCTTTGAGACGAATAATTAGTCGAGGGACATGACTTAGGCTACTCACAATAGCCGGGTAATCGATCTTGGTTGTGCGTGAATAAGCTTGTATACCCCATTGAGGTCAATGGTCATCGACTTTATACTGCCTAGTAGTGAGTGCAGCTGTACTACACGTTGTAGTCCATACAGGACCAACGCAATATAAAATTAGAGTTTTGGTCCGATTTTGAGTTCAAAGCGCACGGCCAATTTTCAAAGCGCATTCTAGCGACCATCATATCTGTTCAACACGTATTTTCAAGTGTATGAGACCACATCTGGTTTCTTGAGAAAAATTCATTTACGGGAGATATTCATCATCTTCTAACCCGGTATCCGAAGATTTTCGCCTGATATCAAAATCGTGCATAGCAATTCACGTGTATCGATCCCGTGTATTCATTTTAATGTCTCTGCTGCACCAAATAATTATTATCGGAGACACTCGACTTCTTTGAACATCCGCATAGGAATGTCACTTTCACTGGCCAGCGTCTATCCTGAAGATGATTCGCACAACCTGAATATTCAACATGCCTAACTAATCTAATTGCATCATTTGCATGCCACTAAGACACGCATAAACTAAAACTATTTGAAATTTGTAATGAAGCTTAAAGATGGTACTACAGGCGCGTCGCAAGCGGGCGCCCCACGTTTTTGCACTTTGTGCAGTGCAATTTTTGCACTTTTTTTGCACGGTTGAGCTTCGCGTAACTTTTGGCGCCCCACCTTTTGTCACTTTGCTGCGCGCCTGAAAAAGTTTAGGCCTATATGCAATTCTGGTATTTTTACATGAAAATTGACAATAATAGAAAGAAAACAGAAGTGCTGAAAATGTGAAGCTAGCTGAGTTCGAATAGGGCCTATACATCGAACGCAATAACTATAGAACACGTTCTTGGTGTGTTCCACGTGTGATTTTGATGTGTTCTCAGTGCGTTCACATCGATGTTCATACGTTCTGGATGTGTTCTACATGTTCTAGAAGTGTTGAGCCATCGAGCATTGTCGAGTCAACATATGTTCTTTGATGTTCTGACAAATCACTCGTACACATCATGACATCGAGAACATACGAAGAACGTGTTCTCATTCCGTTACGTGCATAACACCTATAGAATGTGTTCTGCAATGTGTTTTGCGGCCGTGTCATGACGCTTCATCATGTTCTGCAGGTTTTGCAGTTGCATAAACTGATAACCTCCCAAATTTGGTACAATTGTGCACTTATTATACATTTCCATAATTACATTGGAGTGATGGGAAACGGTTAAAGGGCATTGGACCTCGACCATTGTCTGAAATAGGTACTAGAATTAAGCTTAAATGATCTCTTGCTAACTGCAGTGTGGAATCAGTGAGCCCATCAATTGATAATAATACCTGTACAAACATGAAAGTTACTCCAAGCAGTTGTGGAAAAGTGATAGTTTACACCGTGAGGCATGGTCCAAAGTTCATTTTAAGATGTGGAGGCATTTTTGACCCCTTGTGACCGCTATAGGTCACGAAAGGTCATGCAGGGGTAAACATTTGAAAATGCTCCAATCGTGTCGACAGATACGCCAATTAGGCCTATCCGTCTGATGAGCACAATGATTTCAAAAATGTAGCCTTTAGTTTGTGCTATCTACGACCTACGAATATTCAGCCAATGGCCTATGACTATCTCGGACGGTAGGGTAACACAGTAGGCAAAAATATTATTTTTATCATTCTTTTCAGCTAAACAAACTCTTTGTCATGTTACCCTCTACATACAAAATGTGCCGTTTTTACTCCAAAATAACTCTGTAACGATAGATCGTAGATAGCACACACTCAAAAAAGCGGGGTTTTTTCTTGTTTTGTTGATAACAACAAATAAACATGTAGCGTTTACTTTTACTTTTCCCATTATCACGTAGTGTGTATGCCGTTTTTATTTTAAACCCATGGCGTTTTTTATCGAAACATGTTCTTTATACTTTAAAATGCTTTGCGTTTGTATTTTAACAAAATAAATCAAGTTACAACGTTAATAAATCAATACACTGCAATACTCTGTAATCGAAACATGTTCTTTATACTTTAAAATGCTTTGCGTTTGTATTTTAAGAAAATAAATCAAGTTACAACGTTAATAAATCAATACACTGCAACACGCACTGCAAAAACAGTGTCCAGAGATCAGGCGTTATTCTATATACCACATTGTCCTCGATTTGCATTTAAACATGTTTAGGAATTTGATACCTTGTGCATGTTGTGACAAAGAAAAGTGATCAATATCTATACACTGTTTTTGCGGTGCGTTTTAAGTGCTGATATTTATTGTCATAATCAAAACATTTGGCGTTTACAAACATCCTTGTATAAAACTATTCAGATCAACATTTAATAAAACGCATGGCATTTACAAGAAGTTTTGTTTGCTTTTTATTTTTATTGTGTATTGTGTGATTTGCATAAAGAATAGATTCCTATTTAAATGTTATTTTCACTGATACATTGACCTTTTTTAATTTCGAGCCAAACAAATGAGGTAAAACGAATAAAATTCCCGGTGCCTATAAAATGCGTGTATTAGCTCGCCGATCGTATTATTACGGCGGAGCTTCACGCAGCTGGGACGTATCAAGACGTCACGCAGCTGGGACGTAACAATACGTAAGACGAATAGTGATGGGCACACCGTTTAGCCACCACTCGATCGGTGCTCTGAATAAAATCGCGGAGATCTCCGGATTTTATATAAAAACTTAAATTTAATGTAATTAAAGCACTTCAGGCTTAGTCTTTCGCGTCATATTTTAGTGCCCCATTGGGCATTACAATCATGCAAAAGGAAGAAATTCGAGAACAATTGTAGGCGTCGCCACAAATGGCTTTGAGTTAGACATTTGGTTCAAGGTGACCCAAACGGAATGTCGTAAATACTATTGTTTTTAAGGGGCGGTATTTAAGAAATTTTAGGAAACATTTCTGAATAATCAAAAGCGTGATCAAGAGTGTTAATAATTACATGCGCGTACTTTTTTTTGGAGTGAGGGAGGGCTTGGGGCGCAAGCCACCCGGGGTAAAAGCAGGGGCGGCAAAAACGGAGGAGCGACAATAGATGAAGAGGCATCAAGAAGAATTATTAAAGGAAAAAGGGCGGACAGTAAGCGTAATTATTAATGAAAGAAGGGCGGAAAATTATGGAAAACTAGTGTAACTATACCTTTTTTGTCACTAACAGTGCCACAGCTCGAGATGGCGGGGGTAATTGGGGGAAATTCTGACAAAACTGATATATAGCCCAATGATGTGCTTTAGAAAGTTGGGAAATCTTTCATTGGCGAATTATGTTACTTTGAAAAGCAAAAACGTTGACCCAAAAAAAAAGCTCATGGGGCAAGTTAAAGCCTGTGAAAATCGAAAATCTTATAGCCTACATTTCATACCTAAGTTTAACACACCAGGGTTTGAAAAAAATATACAGTACATGTATACCAAACATTAGTTTTTCCGGACATTTACTGCAAAAATGAACATGATTGCTTTTCTCCCTCTGAAATAGCTGTTCCATTTAATTTACATACTCCCTCTGGAATAGATTTCCCCTAATCAAATAGCATAATTGTGAATCTATCAAATTTAGGTTTGACGATCATATGACAAATCGAATCTGTGACGTCAATATTGATATCGATATCAATTAGGCTGTTCCAGTTAAATTACATACCCATTGGCCGTTCCATTTAATTTACATACTCCCTCTGAAATGGCTGTTCCATTTAATTTACATACTCCCTCTGGAATAGCTTTCCCCTAATCAAATTGCATATTGTGAATTTCAATCTATCAAATTGCATAGCTTCACTGTGAATAAGAGAACTTTTTTAAAACTTTTTTTAAAAGAATTTTTGACCTACCTTGACCTATGGCGTTCACTCCAATTGGGGTTGAGTGGTGCCATCTGCTTCATGATGTCCTGCCACTTCCTTCTGTCTTGAGCTAGTCTGCTAGCTTTGACCAAAGAGTTGATGTTTACTTTGCTACAATCGGCTTTCAGGCAGTCACTCTATCGTTTTGGTGGTCTCCCTCTTGGGCGTTTGCCATGGATATGTGCATCAAATGCTAATTTGGGAAAACGTGATGGTGGCATTCTCTGGATATAGCCGAAGTATCGGAGTCTTTTTGTTGATATTCTGTCCAGGATGGTAAACTCCATGTCAAGGGTTTTGCGAATGTTGGTGTTTCTGATCCTGTCGAGACGCGACACTCCCATTATTTTACGAAGGCTAGGCACAACATTTCAAATGTTGAAAGTCTGTTTTCATCTTCTTTCTTTAGAGTCCATGTTTCCGCTCCATACAGCAGTATTGAGAGGGCAAGTACTTTGTAGAGCTCGATCTTAGTGCTTCTCTGTATGTCTTTGGCGCTCCATATCTTGTGGAGTTTCTGAACAGTCCCTATGGCTTTCCCAATGCGTAATTTCACGTCTTCTGTGCAGGATCCCGTTTGACAGAGCTTCCCTCCTATAAGTATGTGAACTCCTCAACCTGGACTAGTGGTGTTTCATTGATTTTTATATCTATCTTTGTGTACTTTTTGGTAATTGCCTGTACTTAAGTTTTTCCTATGTTGATTTTCAGTCCCAGTGATGTGCTGCTTTTACGCACAAGGTCAACCAGAGTTTGTAGGTCGTTTTCACTCCAGCAACAAGTGCAATGTCATCCGCGAAGCGTAGATTATTGATAAGCTGTCCCTGAATGTTTACTCCTATGTTTGTGTCGTGTAGAGCATATAACATGACCAGCTCAA
This sequence comes from Amphiura filiformis, assembly GCF_039555335.1. Lineage (NCBI taxonomy): Eukaryota > Metazoa > Echinodermata > Ophiuroidea > Amphilepidida > Amphiuridae > Amphiura > Amphiura filiformis. The sequence continues at coordinate 63,486,274 of NC_092629.1, read as the reverse complement.
GAAGGATATTAAATAGCTGAGGTGAGATCACGCACCCTTGTCGCACTCCAACTATAGTAGTAAACCATTCTGTTAACTCTCCGTTCACTCTTACAGCGCTTTCAGATTTCCGGTAGAGTGCTTCAAGGAGCTTAATGATTTTGTTGGGGAATCCGAAGAATCCAAGTGCCTTCCACAGGCCCTCTTGCCACACAGAATCAAAGGCCTTTTCGAAGTCAATGTAGCAGCAGAAGAGTCCTTTGTCCTTTTCGAGGTGTTTTCCATAATCTGTCTCAGGGTGAACAGTTGATCAATTGTTGACCGGCCTGGTCTAAACCCAGCTTGCGCTTCTGAAAGGATTTCTTCAGCCCTTTTCATGATGCGTCTTTGAAGAATTAGAGTGAGAACTTTGCATGAGTGACTAAGTAGGCTGATTCCTCTGTAATTGCCACAGTCTAGCTTGTCCTTTTTCTTATAAATGGGGTGATGATTGCCTTTCCCCAGTCGCTGGGAAACTCCTCTTCGTCCCAAATTTTCTTGCACAATTTTTGTATAATATCAACTCCTATGTCTCCTGCTGCTTTCAGTTCTTCACCAGTAATGCTGTCGTAGCCCGGGGCTTTTCCATCGGAAAGTTTCTTTATTTAGCTGACGATAGGATGTCCGGTTCCTCAGCAGAGGTTGGCATTTGGGGGATACTATTTGCGAGATCTTTGTTAACTGGGTTCTGTTTGTTGTACAGATGTTGTACAGATCTTGAAAGTTCTCTTTCCATCTTTCTTTGACATCATTTGCTTCAGAGAGTATTTTTCCCACTTTGCTTTTCACTGTTTGCATTTTGGTGGTTGCTTTCTTTGTAATTTTCTTGATTGTTGAGTAGACTTCTTTGGATTTTGCAGCTTGGTGTGCTTGATCTACCTTGATGCATAGGTCTTTAAGCCACTTGTCTCGGCATCCTTTGGTTTTTCGCTTAATTTCACGATTTAGGAAGTTATATCTGCTCCGTTTGGTTGGATCAGTAAGTTTCTCTTGTTTGACTTTGCTTCTTTCCTGGGCAAGCTGGATAACTTCTTCACTTATCCAGGTTTTTCCTTTTGGCTCTTTTTGTATCCAAGTATTTTCTTTGATGTTTCACTAAAGGCGTTTTTTAATTTCTGTCCACATGTTTTCAGTGTCCTGATCATCCTGTTCCATTAGTGGAGCAAAGCGTCCTCCAATTTCAATTTCGTAGTCCCTTCTGGTTTGGGGGTTTTTGAGTCTGAAGATATCGTACTGTTTTGGATATTTGGCTTTCTTGATTGTGTGGAATTTCATGCATATATTGGCTATTACAAGCTGATGGTCTGATCCAATGTCAGCGCTTGGGTAGCTTCTGGCATTTTGCAGTTTTTCCACTTGATGCTAATCATGATATAGTCTATTTTGTTGCACGTGCGTTAATCTGTTGACTCCCATGTCCATTGTCTTGAATCCTTTTTCTGCTCGAATATTGTATTGCTAATACAAATCATTTACGGCACAGAAGTTAAGAAGTTTTTCACCACGTATTGGTTTACTTCACCATAACCATGTTTACCTAGGATATTTTCCCAGTGTTGCCAGTTAGTTCCAACTTTAGCATTTAAGTCTCCCATGATGATGAGGACATCACTTTTGGAGTTCTATTTACTGTAGTCTGGAGAAGATCGTCTACCATTTCTTCACGGTCAGCTGTGTTTGGAGCATATACTTGCAGAATGGTCATTGCTCCATTCTGTGTTTTGAATCTTGCTGATATGAGGCGTGCTGAAATTGGGTTATATCCAAGAAGTGCGTTTTGTGCTGTCTTGCTTAGAATTAATGCGACTCCTGCACGGTGTATTGTGTATTTTTATTTATTTCTTTTTCTTTTTTTTTATTTAAAAAGATTTCCCTAATCAAATTGCATATTGTGAACTTCAATCTATCAAAATAATTCAGGTTTGACGATCATGTGACAAATCGAATCTGTGACGTCAATATTGATATCGATATCAATTAGGCTGTTCCAGTTAAATTACATACCCATTGGCCATTACTCATTTTAATGTTGTAATTACTAGTATTTCCAGATAAAGTACAAGATAAGTATAAACGTTTCAGTTGAAAACCCCGAAGGTTAAATAAATTAAAAAGAAATGAATGCAAACCAGCCCTTCAATACAAATTCTGCAATACATCTACTTCCATTAAAAGTCTGCTTTTTAAAAAATCTCACGCAATTGAATAATAATAACCGTGTCCGATTGAACTGACACCAATTTTTTTCAGGAATATCTTGTTTAAGATTGAGAATAAAGCAGTGGCGTAGCTAGGGGTTTTGGCGCCCAGGGCTACATAATGCCCCCCCACACCTCCCCATTTCTTGAAACAATATATGGACAAATCGGGCCTACCGTCAAATATCGGTCTTCATTGATCTTTAAATGATTTTGTGCCTAAATGCCGGGCTAAATGCACGCGAAAATAGTTTGACATTCAATTTGCTTGGAGGGGCGCATATTAAATCGATGCCGAGTTGGCCAATTCGGTGCCCCCTCCCCCGTCGCTACGCCACTGGAATAACTTGGGAGGTATTGTTTTTAGCCATTCTCGTGCATGTATCGTCTCATATAGGCAGAACACGGACGACATTTTTGGCGTAAAACAACTTGGCTTCGCTTCATTGTTTTGCTTAAAATAATGTCGCGATTATCGCCCGTGTTGGGAGGCGATAGATGCACGACAGTGGCTAAAAACAATACCTCGAAATATATATAGAACGACGATTCCTATGACCACTAGAATGGAGACAACGTGGATTTTCAAAAGAATATTATTTTCTTTATTGAGGTTTATGATCCCATTATTGAAATCGCAGCCGGAAATGAATTACAACAATATTTACAATCATATTATTGCATCAAACATATTCAATATTAAATAAATAAAAATTAAGACAAAAAACAGAATATCTAACACGACCTTATCCAATTGGACCAAATTCGGCAATCACAACATTGAGATATAGGCTAGACAAAAAATCAATAAAAACATACAATACACGTATTATTGCATTAAACTCAAAAATATTGGATGATTACAAAAAATTTATTATAATACTTGTATAATAAATAATGCCCATTCAGTGATCCCATCGAAAATGTAAAAAAATGAAAATTGTTTACATATGACCTATATGAGTGAAGGATAAGTCATTACATTTGATATTGGGTATTTTTTCTGTGAAAAATTGGGCAAAACCCGAGGAAAACATCAGCATTTGAAAAAGATAAGTCATATTCAAATATCCAAGACTATTACAGATTCATGTAAAATGTTTCATTTGTCTAATAGGTGGCTTTCGGTTTAACCACAAGCAGGCTTTGTTAGCACATCTATGACAACGATAAAGGTTCAAAAATCTTAATTTTGATCATTTTTACGATTCGTCTGCTGAGCATCACTGAATGGGCCTTTTAAGTGATCGGATAGCAACGTTTGCACAGTATTTTTTGTGGAACCTGAGCACAGACATCGAATTGCGTGTTGAATACCAGGAGTGTCCTTCTGATATCAAATATTTTTGAAATTCGCAATATAATACAATTTTTATGGCAAATTGTTAAAAATTTATATTTTTGGTCCTCGAAGTAATCTTTATGAATCTAATGATATGCACTTCTAATGATATGCACTTCTAATGATATGCAGCTGGAATGAAAAGCCGACCATCAATTGAAAATTTTGATTTTCGTACTGAAGAATGCATAACGTTTCCCAAAAGACTTAAAAGTATTAGGTCTTTGAAAAAATATATACATCTTCAATACGAAAGGTCAACATTTTCAAATGATGGACGGCTTTTCTTCTCAGCTGCTTACACTTTAAATTAAGTGCATATCATTAGATTTATAAACTTGAGGACTGTTAATGTCAAAAATATTAATTTTGAATAATTTGAATTGCGAATTAAAAAATTGATATCAGAAGGACAATCCTCGTATTCAGAATGCAATTCGATATGAAGTGCCCATAATAAATACTGTGCAAACAACGTTGCTATCCGATCCCTTTTATGGACTATTTTTTCAGAAAGTGCCAAGACTAGTCTGCATAAACCGCACGAGCTAAATACTAATTGGGGCGTGTGTTTTGATGGAAAAATGTGTTTTCCATAAGTTTACATTACATGTGTTCATAACGTAGTAAATTTGCGCTTTGTGGGGTGCAAAATTTCTGAAATTTGTCGATAATGTTCCTATTATCATAATTATTTATTGGACATAATGGAGCAATTCCATTTATGTAACAGGAACTATTCGTCTTAAATACGTGGCTTAATGGACCTAACCACTTTTAAAGTCTAAATGCTATTATCAAAGGTGTAAAAACTGAACTTAGATGATTTTATACGATTTTCTGAACGAGCAAATCACTGAATAAGCATTTAATATAGCCCGTGCGGTTTATGCAGACCCCTTCACACTAGGTGTTTGATTATGTGATATTTCATAGGGGTGTATGCATTTCAAATGGAATAGCTGTTTGCACATCTTCTCAGGTATCTTTGTTTTTTATTGTTTTTTGTTTTGTTTCTTTTTGTTTTGTTTTTTGTTTTTTGGTTTTTTTAAACAAAATCTACATTGAAGTCTCACAAAACCAGGACAAAATCTGAGAGTTGGGACAAAATCCGGAAATTTCATTGAGATTTGTGGCCATTATCACTGATATAGAACTTTGGCGATTTTGTCCAAGTTTCGTGGCCGCAGATTTTGTGGCAGCAGCTTTCATTAGTGGGCCCATGGGTGCAGCAGTGGTGTATCCAAGGGGGAGGCAGCTCACCCCTTCCGAAGTCTCCCCCAGGTGCGTAGCCAGCTTTCTTGATGGGGGAGGAATAAAAAATTCGGGGGCAAAAAAAACACACGAAACGGTTACATTACGAATCGGTATTTTAGCCCATTTTTGCCAATTATTTTCGTCATATGTTGCCCCCACCCCCTTGAAAGTTGCTTTTCCCCTTTGCCCACACCACCCTACGTGAAAAAGTACTGGCTACGCCACTGGGTACAGATCTATCTAAGATCTACTTGGTGTATTTATAAGTTCTTCTCCACAACATGTATGTAATAAGCTGGCGTCTCTACCTCGCCCTTTGGTTTGTAGTCACCATAGACTGTATGTGTAATATGGTTATCAAAGCATTCGTAGAGGAGACTGGTGAAGCTATTCAGGCGGTGTGGGTAGTAAGTTAATTGAAATCTGTAAATTGAAAATGAAATAAGTAAAGGATAAGTTTGAGGAACTTTAAACAATGGCAGCATCAGCGGCATGTTTGGCCGAAAATTGATCTTTCAAATGATTTTGTCCTCAAATGCGCGCTAAAATGTTGACATTCATCGCTTGCAGGGGCGCAGAATCGATGCTGAATTGGTCAATTCGGCGCCCCTAGGGGTGGCGCCCAGGGCACGTGCCCACACGGTTGTTTGATGGGATCATTTATTAATTTTTCAAACAAAATATCATGTACAACCAAATTTTAGGCTTAAACAGCCACAAGTAATATCATGTTTTATGTATACAGATGCTTTTGAGTCATTCTCAACTTTAATTTCCCCTCTTTTACAAAATTATTCACTTTTATAGCATTTTTAAATTTTTTTTTGGATATAAAATGTATCTATTAATGACAAAATAGGTGGCGCTATTTAGTTACTGAAAATTACTCTTTCAAGCTTTCAATACAAATAATTCCTTTTATCGTTTGATCAAATATGTTTATAAAATTTCCTTGTTGCTTGTTTCACCTATTCCAGGTGTTTTAATGGCAGTATTAATCACCTAACCCTTGCAAATAACGAAATATGATTTAGGATAAATAGCGCCATCTATAGTTAGCATTTAGTTAATAATGAAGCTAATTCTATATACATCAAACAACCGTGCCCACCGGTCGCTTCGCCACTGGTTGGAAGACCCACTACTTAAAAGTTTGACTTGTGTGCTTAATAATGACCCGTTATTCTGAAGACCTGCTGGTCAAGGGAAATTCAAAAGACCCGTTAGGCAGAACATTATGGCGTAGTTTTATTCAAAACGGTACCGTACTGCTTTCTGCTTTTCAGCACTTTCAAGAAACGGGTCTTGCTCCCCACTAGTCCACTTGCTCTTTGGGAATTATCATCTGTGCAAGTTTTCTTGTGCTGGATGCCAATAATTGGGCTGTGAATGTGGTCCAGGAAGCGCGGTTCCATGACAGTACATTTTGCTGTTGTGTCAGTTGGATAACTGCTTGGTTACGGACATGTGTTTTGAGTAGAGTATTGAAGTAAACTTTTGTGTCATTTTGGTTCATTTAGATGGACAGGATTATAAGATATGACTTTGTGAAAAATTACAAGTTTCTCTTTGAGCTCAGTTTATTTAAGGGGGTACTACACCCCTGTGGTAAATTTTTGACTATTTTTGCATTTTCCTCAAAAAATAATAACACACTGGTAATAAAAATGTATATTATTGGGGCAAGGTATCCAATTACTACACTGAAATTTCAGTGATTCAAGACAAGCGGTTCAGTACATATGATAGGAAACGAGGTACATCCCAGCGGTACCTTATTTCTTATCATAAATAACAAACCGCTTGTCTTGGGTCACTGAAATTCCAGTGTAGTAATTGGATTCCTTGCCCCTATAATATACATAACTTTTGTTACCACTGTTATTAGTTTTTGAGAAAAATGCAAAAATATACACAAATTTATCGAGGGGTGTAGTACCCCCTTAAATGGAAGTGCCTAAAGTCAGGTGGGTGATAAAGTAGTGTACATCGACAGCTATAAGCCTCCTTTATAAGTCTTCAGACCCACACAAGCACACATTTGGGATAAGTGAGAACAATGGTACCATTTTCTCAAGTGATGCGCTTAAACATAACTTTATTGTGGACACTCGCCTGTTGAGTTAGTGTTCGAAACAATGGTACCACTTCTATTAATAGCCTGTCGGCAAATCAAATCGGCAACAGAGCATTACGTAATTTATTGCTTCTCCTTTCTATCTAAGTTCCTTGGGGACATGTCTCTAGTTCGAATTCACACTTTATGAACCATTCATACCTATCACGGGTTTTACTGTATTACCATGCGAATTTCCCCATGGTACCTTACGGAGGCCAGAATTTTATTGAAATATTTTATTTAAATGAGTATGACTCGGTCATGAGTGACGTCGTATTGCATACCCTCTATACTTTTCATTTTACGCGATCGATCGGTTGGCCAGTGCTTAAGGTCTTTGCAAAATAGTGCAGCGGGCCTTTCGAGCCCCCGGGCTTTCGAGTAACAGCAGGTCTTCTGGCTAACGGGTTTTCTTAATCGGTTCTTCGGATAAAAGAGCCTTCGTATTACCTGAATATCGTATCCTCCTCCACGTCCTTATCCTTGTGTCTAGGCGGAGATCCCCCATTCTGAACCACTTTATTGTTGTTGTTGTTATGTTCTGGGGCCAGAGAAGTGTCAAGGAAGTAATCAAGTGTGATTGTAGCTGGTTTGGCATCGACATACGTCACTGATGTTGTGATATCTTTGATGCTGCTACCCTGCAGATTAGAAAATAATAAATCCTAGTGATTTCCGCATTCTGGCGAATTAGAATAAACGGTAATATGACCCACGAAATATCTTGTTGTAATTAAGTTATTTTTCTGATTTTGATGTATTTTGATAATTTAATATTACCTGATTTTGATGTATGTAATTGTGTATTTATTTGATATGGAAATAAATGATGAATGAAAATGATGAATGAATCTTGATTAATTGAGTTGTTGTCTCAACGCTTCATGCTCCTGGGGTACTGTATATTAAGACACAGTGCCCATGGAGCACAGTGGAGCACAAGAACACACACCCAAAGGCTGACAGTAAAATTGTTAACTTGATTGTTGGGAATGGCCTTCTTTTCCTTCTTCTTTGTCTTCAAATCCATTTCTCACTTCTCTTTCCAAAAAGACGAGCATGCTTATATAGGCTTTTTAGCATGGCGTGAGCATTTTGTTTGAGCCTGGTCCCATCAGGACCCAATCGTTTCTCCACACGGAGCGACCTAAATCTGAAACCTGGAGGGGCAAATTTTAAGAAAGTGATTTTTTAAATGTTTTCTTCACTGTATCTGTGCCGAATTGAACAGGTTTGTGTACAAAACATATCCACATGCATCTCGGCCGTTGTGTGGCCGATTACGATAATATATAAAGTCTCGGGTTCAAGTTCAGGTCATTTATCATAATTAGATTTTTTTTCTTAATTTAGTCCCAAAATGTGTTGCTTACTACACTGCCCAGCGTCAGTGCAGTCACCTGAGCAGATCAGTTACGTAATCCAATTCTAAATTGCTTAACAACAGGGGATTAATGCCTTCGCAACCGGCAGAATACAAGTGTTGACAATGACACCATTTTACAACGTGCCTTACAAATCGGCAACGCTGCCCTCTATCTATAGTCATATGCATATAAAGAGGCGGTTAATAGTTATCTCTGGTTCATCAGTATGCTGGAATCATGCCAAATAACGTGATCAAGATACTAGGAAAACCACTTGCATTTTGCGGTTCTTGGCTTTCGTTGGAGTCATCGTACTATCTAATCATTTAAATCTACAAGCATTCTGAGCAGGATCAATTTGATAGTTTATGCTAGGTGTCGATCACCAGCCTTAACCAAGTATCGTCAAAATAGTTTTCGTTTCCGCCTCAAAATCTCACGATGGAAGGAATGGGAGAAACAAGGGAATGATAGAAATAAAAAGTATTAGATTATATTTTGGTTTAAAAAAAAAATCAAGGCCATGAAATGTTTAAAATGTTGTCAAATGTAAAATAATTTTTGCGAACATTTTATGTCAAATATTTTGACTCAGTATGTTAGAATATTTCAAATGTTTTTGAATGTTATGAAAACGTTTTATACCCTTAATATAACAATGACTTTTCTAGCCTTTTGCGAATAATGTAAGAACGAGTTTGCTGGGAAAAGAGTGAGGAGGGGAGAGTACAGGAGGGCAAGAAGTGACGAGGAAGAGACAAGGACAGACAAACAGACAGACAAACAGATAGAAACGAAGAGATGCAACTCACGTGATAGTAGATGTTCTTTTCAGGTGCTTTGCCGGTATCCAAAATGGCGTCATAATTGCGATGATCAATAATCATAACTCCACCAGGTTTCAGCATCTTAGCGAAGTTCCTTAACGCCCGGCGATGGCTACTTTGTGTTCCGTCGAAATCGGGCAGATGAGCGAAGGAGTTGCCGATGCAGATGATGGCGTCGAACCCATCTCCTGGCTTTGAGATGTCTCCGTCAAGTGTGAGCCAGTTGGCAACATCAATTTCTGGATGGAGTTTGAAGAAAAGAAACTAGATTATTAGAAGGAATTGTGCCGAGTTCAATGGACCATTTCGATATAAATCCCGAAATCTTTTTGCAGATTATTACGTCATCAAAGGTTATTGCCAGTTACCGAAATGATCTAGGCATAATATGCTTTGCATCCGCTAGTTCTAAAACGGCTCGCTGCGCTCGCATCAACCCTTCCTTTTTTAGGAATCAGTATCACCAGATCTTAAGACAAGTTTAGACAAGACCGGACAGACTTACCCCATTCATCGAAAGCTGCTTCTTTGCGCCTGGCCCATCTTTCTCTGAAGGCATGCATTACCATCTTATCTGAAAGATCGCAGCTCATCACCTTGAACCCTTCCTTAAGTAACATGACTGAATCAATTCTGAAAGAATAAAAGAACGTTTTAATATTAGTTAAAACAATTTAAGTAATAAGCCCAAGTTGACCTGCTTGCTTGCGCATTGCATGGTACATTTTTGAACCCCTCGGTTAAATAAAAATTCCTTTAAAAAAGGAATGGGGCGCCCAATGTGAGCTGGACGGGATATGATGAACAAAATCGAGAGAAATGCTTTCGTGTCAATTTGCGATTATGTGGGGTGGGAGTTCTGTTTTGGGGACCTATTGTAGTGAGGATATTGCTTTGGATATTGAATTTTGTTGAATTTTGTTATGCAGGGCCTAGGGTATATGATGGATAGTATAGAAGATACAAATAAGTAAGCTCCCCCCCCCCCTAGTCATCTATACACTCATTCTTGTCACACGACGAATTTCGACAAAGTCATGTAAACGTAATTTCGCTTTTCACCCGACCTCCGTCCACAAACAATCCTGAAATGTTGAAAACCTGGGGTCAGCGCACTCATGCCAGTTTATCCTAAGGTATGTGTCTTTTGTAGCCAACCCTGTGGCTAAGAGAGGCTAGGAAATACTTAAAACTTATACAAAAAATCATACCCTCCTTTCATATCAAACAATTCCAAGAAATTGACAGGCCTGTTAAATCAAGGGTAAGATCGATCGTTATTCTTCATGAGACAGGCACAGCCCATTTTTATGTTATTAATTCTGCTAAAAATAGTAATTAATAAATAACAAAATTACGTCATAATTATGACTTTAAATCGGCCATAGAACTCTATTTTAAATAGCCATTGGGGTTTCTTTCACTTTACCTTGCTAAGAACCCTTCCCAGCAGTTAGGCATATTACAGTAAATATTATTTCATTCAGCATTATGGGTAAACATCATTGCTTTAAACTGCCCAACAACGGTGAACCACGAGTTAAAAGTCGCCTAATTGGGCTACCATATCGCGGGGTTGGCAACTCGGGTTGCAAACACACTTCTGACCTTCAACACAATCATGTCTTTCGAATTTATTCCTTTCTCTGCTGAGCAGAATTGAAATTCGTTAATTAATGTTTTTTATCAGAGATAGCCACCACAAAGATACTGAGCTGTGTTCTAATATTTGGTCACAATCAGTTAGCACATAAACCAATTAGTGATTTCATGATTGGTCAGTGGCTGTTTTGTTTGGTTTAAGGATTAGGTGTGCAAAGGTCACTATGGACCACAATGGCCTCATTCCAGTGGCATATTATCAATAACCTCAATTAAACAATCATAGTGCAAAATTTGACCTTAAGTTGCAGAGTATGAGTTTTTGTACTCACATTTTCAAAGGTCATTCAATGAATGCACAAATGTATTGGGGTTAAAGAACTGTGCCCTGATAGATGAGCATGTTGTAGATTCTTCACACTGTAAACAACTAGTTCATGTGCAAACATGTTCAAAACATACATAATTAGAATGGTCAAATGTCACCGTCTATCGGGTTCTAAGAGGCGGTAAACTGCAGTTTAAACCATACCTGACCATACAAAGGTCACGATGTATTTGGTGTTTTTATAAGTCCATTAATTTTGTATTTTAAACAAAGAATATACGCACAACATTTTATCCCGTGCACATCAGAAAACAATAATAAAATAAAATCCAAGCATATTGTGGTTTTATTTCTAAGCTGGGCATAATTTTAAGCAAAACAGTTACGAAGTAAATCTAGCAAGACTGAAATTAGAAGCTTTTTGCAAAGTCAAGCCAAATAATGGGGACGCCGCCGTAGCGGGCGCCCCAAAAACAGATTTTGACCCCTGCAGAAATAATGGCCCGATAGTTTATTGTTATAAGATCAATATGGGTTGCTACGTGCGTATTGTCTATTTGTTTATCATGGACACCATCAGCGATCACATTTAGCAAGGCTTGATCCTTGTGCATGCGTACATCTACATCTATCTTACATCATGGAAGAAAGAGATGAGAAGGAACCACAACGACTTCGATCGGCCAAGTTTTAATCCGCTTATCTATTGACGCATGAAAAGAAAAGCTATCAATGGTACTTCCTTTCATGTATGATCCATTTACCGCGATCGATGCTTGGCGAAATCATTACTGGAAAAAAACTATAACAAACCCATCCAAGAACAAACAAACGCTACCCAGAAGTAAGATTATGGAATTTCACTGATGCTCTGAACATGATTAGTAGCTTTGTTTTGGGATCTACAGTCAAACTGTTTTCTTGATCGTGTTGTGTAACAAATGTCCTTTAAAACATCGAAAAGGTCATCAAAATCGGCCGTTTTTTTGCTGAGTTTCATCTTTAGCAAATAAGGTAAGATTTTGGTGACTTTTTCGATGACAAATAGATGCAAAATGTTCTTAAATAATGCACACTGTTCCGATTGAGTCCGGTACATGAAACCTGTTTAATTTAATAGTTTATATGTGTATAATCGTAACTAGCTAACTCGTTTCAGTGCCAAAGACTGCCAACTCTGAGAAAAAAGTCATCAAAGTTCGGAAAAATTGGGCGAAATGGAAGAAAAAGATGTAGGCCATCAATGACCGATAATCACGTCACCAGAGAAAATCCTATAGGGTGCTTGCACGGAAGGTCATTAGTTCAAATCATCCTTCAGACACGCTCCAGAATACATGCAAATACATGGAGTACAATACCAATCACCTGTTTAACGCGGGGTATTGATCAAAGTAAATCCTCATGAATAACAATGTCAATTAAATGTCGGTAAAGGGAGTGGACAAAGTGAATGCGTTCGTTGTGGTTCCTTCTTATCTCTTTCTTCCATGCTTACATCGACAGGAATACTGGAACAGAACCCTCCAATAGGGTTGTATGGTCCATGGTGCAAAGAAAAGGGCGACATCACCGATGATCACATCGTAACGAATCGTGCAGACAATATAATACAGTGGTGTGCGGGATAAAAAACCAGAACAGCAGAATAATTAGAAGATCACGATGGGCTGCTGCTGTTGACTGCAGCTTCCAATTCGTGTCCTAATGTCTGGGTCTCGTGGTCTGCCGACTTCCACCTGGCCATCAGTGATTAAGTTCCAAAGGCTAGATTGAAAAGCAGTGTGTGTTGCGATCTGAACCAGTGAGCTGGGAAGAAGGTTCCAACATCTGATAGTTTTTGGGAAATATGATGAGCGATACTATTCTATGGTGCATTGGATGTTAATGTATGATTGGTCATGTTGTTCACGAAGTAGTCTGGAAGGTCTATGGATGTAGTCTGGAATGTTGACAGCTGACATGTTGTTCTGCGTCTTATGCAACATTGTTAGTCTAGCAACGCATCATCCTTGGTGAAGTGTGGGCCACTGCAATGCCTCTCTCATAGATGTTACACTAGCTGTTCTTGAGTAGTTTCCAGATACAAAGCGGACTGCTTTTCTCTGAATCCTTTCTACTTGGTCAATGTGACTTTGTTGGTAAGGGTCCCATACAGTCTGGGCATACTCTAAAGTTGGTCGCACTAGACTAATGTAGGCACTCTCCTTCATCTTCTGGGAGTAGGTATAGAGATTCCTTCTGGCCATATTCAAGGTCTTATTGGCTTTGGCAGTGACTTTCTTGATGCGAGGTCCCCAATCAAGATCTTTGGTAAGTTCAACTCCAAGATATGTTTGCTGGTCAACATGCATAAGAGTTTCTCCACTCATGGTGTAATTGGTGGTAATTGGCTTTTTCTTCTGGGCGACTCTCAGAACAGAACATTTATTGGTATTGAATAACATTTGCCAAGAATGTGACCATTGAACTACCGGTACTTTATCAAAATCGAGTTGGAGAGAGTCAGCATCTTCTTTGGTCTTAACTTCTTTAAACAGCAAACAGTCATCAGCGAATAGTTGTATTTTTGAAGTCAGACCTTCTCCAATGTCGTTGATATAGAGGAGAAACATTAAAGGGCCTAATACCGTGCCCTGCGGGACCCCGGATGCAACATGAACTTCAAGCTTGTGGAGGAGGCGCTGGTGTGGCACGGTGTCAAATACCTTTGAAAAATCAAGCACCAGGCAGTCAAGTTGTTGTTTGCTGTCGAGGCCTCTACTCGGCTCTTCAACGATGTTAATCAGTTGAGTTTCACAACTGTGACCTTTCCTAAACCCATGTTGGAAACTGGCAAGAATATTGAGGGAGTCTGCATGTGTCATGATGTTTAAGAAGATGATGTGCTCAAGAAGCTTACATGTTATACTTGTCAATGATACCGGTCTGTAGTTTGCGGGGTCAGATCGTTTCCCTTTTATGAAAATAGCACTAACGTTGGCCTTGGTCCAATCCATGGGGACAATGCCACTATAAAGAGACTGCTGGAAAAGTCTTGTTAGTACCGGAGCTATTCAGGAGCCTTGTAGGCAGGATGTCAGGACCTGACGCTTTACGTGGGTTTTAGATAGTCCAACTTTGCAACTCCAGATACTTCAATGACAATTCTACCCATTTTTGGATAGGGACTAGGTCCTTTATCTGGGATGGAGCTGGTATCTTCCTTAGTGAAGACTTTCTGGTATTGTTTGGATAATGTTTCAGCCTTTGTAGCACCAGTTGTTGCTAACGAACTAGCTTCATCCAGCAATGGTGAAACACCAACTTTATCTTTCCGCTGGCTATTGATAAAGCTCCAGAATTTCTTCATGCAGCCATCCTGAGTGTCATCAAATAACCCAGCAATGTAGTTGTCATGGGAAATCTTGATTTCTTCCTTAATTGTTTTATGAATGTTTCTGTAGATATCCCAGTGGTGAAACTGCCAGATTGCACAGCTTTGTCATAAACCTTTCTTCTGTGTTTCATCAATCTCTGGATCTTACTGGTAATCCATGGGAGACCTGGTTTCTCCTTGAGCTCTTTCTGTGGGACATTTTCCTTCAGAGTCTGAAATATTGCATCCTTAAAGTTTGCCCAGTTCTCTTCAACGCCTGGGTTTTGGTCTTGCTCCGTGACAAATTTCTGAGAAAATTGGTCTAGATCTTCATGAATTTTCTCATTGTTAGCTTTTCTGTAGATGTAAACCTTTCTTCTTTTTCTCTTGCATAACTCAGGTTTAATATCACAGTCAGCTTGTACAGCATGTCATAATTGCTTATATAGTCGCCACCTTAAAGCCCTTTCCACCAATTGCACAAATTGCACAAATAGTGATCATTGGAAGCAACTAGGATATGAGAAAAATAATCTAAGTTCAAAATTGCATAAATTGCACAAATTGCTGACGGCTAGAAGGGACTTGGCGATCAATGTCATAATTGCTTATATAGTCGGCACCTTAAAGCCCTTTCTACCAATTGCACAAATTGCACAAATAGCGATCATTGGAAGCAACTAGGATATGAGAAAAATAATCTAAGTTCAAAATTGCTTATATGGCCAGTACGTTAAAGCCCTTTTGAACCCTTGTCTTTTGCATTTACTTCTAGCTATTTGTGCTATTTGTACAATTTATATATGTGGCGAATTGTAAAATTTACCTATACCTTAAGTATAGGATATTTACTAAAACAACCAATCCTGCGCCTTTCTCGGCTAGGACGAATAGCTTCTGATGTCCAATCTATCGATGGCAGATTGAAATCCCCGCCCAGGATTAAGATGGGGAGTTTTGATCCAAATGAAGTCAAGTTTTCCATGACACCACTACCCGCCCACTGCATACACACGTGCATGGTGAAATTTGAATTTTGACAGATAAATTTACAATAAAAACACCTTGAAAAGGTTGGTCGATTTCACATTTTATGTTATCTACAGAAGGTGTGAATTATCCTTCATGCATACATCACTTTAGACCTGAAATCGACCACGTAATAATGACACACGGGCAATTCTAAAACAACATCTTTTGCACAGAGTTCAATGGGATTTGAAAAGTAAAGTGGCAATTGAAACTCTAGTGATAACACTTTTACAGTGCATAATGGGGCTTCCTTAAATCATCCTCTGAGTTGGGCTATTAACTACTTGTAACTTTGCCATGATAAATTCACAATATTTCCCATAGTCGGACAATTCAGTGAGAATGAGATCATTTTTATATGCAATGAATACACCACCACCATTGGCATTCCTATCCCGTCTCCAGACAAGATAGTTATCTGGAAAGATCGTATCCAGATATTCAGGTGAAATCCAAGATTCAGTGCCAAGGAGAATATCAGGCTGCTCATTATGTAATAAGAGTTCAAGTTCTTTTTGTTTGCCTTTTCCTTTCAACCCCTGACAGTTAGCGGTCATTTATTTTCAGCTTTCTGTGTTTTTTAGTTCTTGTTTTATTTCTATTGTTACTAGGGAACTTAGAAGCGCCAGCAGTACCTGTACCAGTAGATGATTTATCTGGCAGAGCGGATGTGCTTTCATCTTCTGCAACTTGATCTTCTAGTGAACTAAATGAATTTGACAAATCAACAACCGAGTCCTCTTGTACTCTTTGTTGGTAATACCAATGCAATTTACGTGTAACCAAATACCACATTCGTCACTGAGTCAATTGCTTTGTCCGAGTCTAGGACTGGAATGTCACAAACACCACATGGGTAGCTCATATCAGCTGACATACTTGAGTCATTATCACTATTGGGGCCTGGATTGATTTGAATGTCGCCTGCCAAAAGGATGATCAGAATTGTCATAATTGGGTTAAAATTTCTTCATTTAAATTAAGCTTTCATTAGCTAGTACTACAGGACTCTGAATAACATTAGTAGTACATGTACAAGAGTTTGTTGGAAGGTTTTCATAGAACACACTAGTCATCTGCATACATGAGGATTGGAGGCAGGGTTTTGCATCTATAAACTATCACTACAAGCATTAGTCTAAACTTAAAGAGTACTATTAATGAACGCGTATTATGGGAGAGAAATTAGACAAAATAATGCACGCGCGCTGATGTTGATGCGTCTAATGCACGAGCCCCAGTCAGAACTCGGATTGCTTGTGGTGTGGTATTTATAGTCAGACCTCATATAAATTACTTGTGCTATTTGGGCAATGGCTCTATACTACTTTTTTTAGAGTAGCACTTGTTCAGTGCCTGTACTGTATGGGACCATGCCAACCCCTCTCTGACATTACAAAATCCACCAGTCCTATACAAGCGCCTGGTTGGCCTCGCGGTCATGCGCGCTTTGCGCGCACCCACCCCCCCTCGAGGAATTAGAACTAGTTCTCCCGGCTAGTTCTATACCAGAGTAGCACTTGTTCAGTGCTTCCGCGCGCACCCCCCCCCGAGTTCTATATAACTGTATTGTATACAGTGTGCTTGATGCTATTGTAAGCAGTCAGCTGGGATTCCCAGGTCAGATCAGGGAAGTGAAATCCTGGTCAGACCATGGTCAGACACATGAACCCTCAGGCCCCTCTGTGGCCAAAATTATAACTAGTTCTAGTTCTAGTTCCTCAAGGGGGGGTGCGAGCTCGCTCGCACATGGCCGCGAAGCGGCCAACGAGGCGCTTTCTGGTATAGACCTTTTTCCCTCTTTCCCATCATGCACTATTCCAGGGGGTATGAGTGTCGCAAAATACATCATCTCCCCGGGGAGTACAGAGTTATGTTCATTACATTCTGGAATACGGACATTTCGGCTGGTGCCTTCATCACAAAAAAGGAATCCCCGATCATCACGATAATGGCGCGCGATCACTAATACCTTTCGGGGGCAAAAAACAACATTTCTATGCCTTATGGACATGGTGTCGTCGCCAAAAAAAGTTTCCTGTTATTGAAACCTAACTTTGTATACATTTTATAGACCTAATGGTGAAAAACTGATGACGGGACACGCAGTGATATTTACCGGCGTCCGTTTCACTTTTTTTTTCGAAGTTGAATAAAACGAAAACAAAATCTCTTACACAGATGTTCTGCATCGCTCCGTAACTGCATCGCTCGTGTACCATTGTTATGTTATCAAATGCACTTGTTATGCCTCAATTTGATTGTGGTAGTTCTGTATGGAGTAGTTTTCTTGTGAATCTCAAGTAGACTATGGGACATGGGCATTTATCTTTCACTTCCGTAGTCCACTCTTGGGCAGAACATGAAAACATAACAAATCAAGAGTAAATATATGTCTGAATTAATATTCATAAAGTTCCCACGTTTTACTTTACTCATTTAGGAGTTATTTGGGGTTTAAAATGGGGTTTGCGTGATTTTTTTCCATTTTTGCCCAAAAATGTCAAATATTAAAATAGCTGTAACTTTCAAAATAAATTGAGTAGAAATTTCATTTCTATAGTAGATGTTACATGTCACATGGATGTCTAACACTAGTGAATAAAAATGTCACAGCACAACTCCAAAATATTAAAAAAATGGCAAAAAACATATTTTTGTGCCATCAACTTCAGGTATGTTGAAGATATGTCCTTGGACAACATTTCTGAGAGATATTGGCTTGGGGTCTCGATGGCTTCAACACATCACTTAGGTTAGCCTACTCCATAGAGTTGTACACATTTTGATTTCACATGTATAATGACTTTATGTACAAGTCTATGGAGAATGCAAACCTAACTAATGTGTTGAAGCCATCGAGACCCCAAGCCAATATCTCTCAGAAATGTTGTCCAAGGACATATTTTCAACATACCTGAAGTTGATGGTGGATCAAATTGTCTGACATTGGTTTTCAGGGGGGTCAAAATGTACAAAAGATGTACAATTGGGGTTTTGCATGGGTAATATCTCAGCTAAAAGTATTCTAATAGGCTCAATATTGGACAAGAGTAATGTCCTACCAAAGGGCTCTGACTGGCAAAAAAATGGACACAAAAATTATTTTTACTTTTGGAGTTCTGACCCCCCAAAGTTGGTCCTGGATGGACGAAGTTGCATTTTGAGGGCCCTATATCTTTTAAAGTAAAGGAGTTTCAAGTTTTCTGATGCCAGATTTGAATTCTACACAAATAAGTATCCCAGGATACATACTTTTCAAAGTTGTAAAGGGTTCCCTTTATACATTTATGGACCTCCAAACGTCGTCTTTCGCGTTAAGACACATTTTTATGCTGACCCCCTAAATTTCAAATTGATGCCACGGGAAAACGAAATGGAGTATGAAGCTCAAATTTTCGGGATTTTACTTTCTCATCAATATCTACCACCACACAGAAAAAGAAAAAAAAAATTGAAGAGGTGCTGCGGTGCACATCCCTGGAGTTGACATGGAATGGGTCTATAGGTCACAGACATTCACCATCATTAACTTTTTTGTTCAGAATAACTAGGTTGACATAATGACATTTTTTTTTAATCCATTTTTTTTATATTTTAGAGTTGTGCTGTGACATTTTTATTCACCAGTATTAGACATCCATGTGATATGTAACATCTACAATAGAAATAAAATTTCTACTCAATTTATTTTGAAAGTTACAGCTATTTTAATATTTGACATTTTTGGGCAAAAATGGAAAAAAATCACGAAAAACACATTTTTAACCCCAAATAACTCCTAAATGAGTAAAGTAAAACGTGGGAACTTTTTGAATATTAATTCAGACATATCTTAACTCTTGATTTGTTGTGTTTTCATGTTCTGCCCAAGAGTGGACAACGAAAGTGGAAAACCAAGGGCTGTAGAGACGCATGGCTTATAGTCTAAAGCAAGGCTACAAGTGTTACAAAATCAGCTAGCCAGGACAATTTTATCTGCTGATATTAGAACACCAATAAGTAACTTATTGAGTGCACTACAGTGGATAAAACTAAATGATAGATGGCATAATCAACTTCTTATTTTAGTTTTTAAGTGTTTAAGAAACCTGGGTCCATCTTATCTATCATCTAAATTTGAATTCGTTCATGATAGTCATATGCATATTACCAGGAATCATTCATCAAATACTCTTGTTGTACCAAAATGTAATTCAAATTCAGGCAAGCGTACATTCCATGCCAGAGCTGTTAATACTTGGAATGAAATTGCACCTCAGATCCGCAAAGAATTAAATAATGTCTTTGTATCAATTTAAAGTGCGAACAAATACTTCTGCTAAATAATTTGGGATTTCTATTCCCTTATAAATTGTACTTTTTATAAGGACATTTTAGCTTTAGCTTGTATTTTGTATAATCTTTGCCATATGAGTTCAATAGTATTTATTATGTTATTGATTTACCATGTGTAAGATGTAAATTTACTATGTATCAATATATGTATCACAGTATTTTATAATTGTATGAGGGCCTGCTTGGAAAGCAGTGCTTGACACTGAAGTGGAATTACCCTCAATAAAGAAAGATTATTATTATTATTATTATTATTATTATATTATTATTCAATAATTGCATAATTAGTAACATCGATGGCCTTTACGATAATCCGCATATATGGAATCACTCAGTATGCCCATATCAAGACAAAATAATTGCAAAGGCCTGGTAAAGACCATCGGATGCACACGATCTATGAGGTTGATGAACTACGTCATACCCCCTGGAATAGTGCATTGTGGGATAGAGGGAAAAAGTCAATAGGACTGGTGGATTTTGTAATGTCAGAGAGGGGTTGGCATGCATGGTCCCATACTGGCACTGAACAAGTGCTAGCCAAACCAGCATGCTCAGTGCATGGATAGAATGGGGTTCCAGGAATGACATGGAAATAGAAAAACATTGATCTATAAAGCAATATCTGATAGGCCTATATAAACCGTAGCATAGTCAATTGATGGAATGCCCGATCGAAAGGTATTATGAATATTGAATATTAAATATTAAATCGATTCCGTTCGTGGTGTTTTTTGTTTGATCGATGGGCTCTCGTGCGTGTGTATTCAATCACGGACTGCATGTCCCCCCGGCATGTCCCTGATTCAATGGAACTTTTTAAAGTTCCATTGAATACATACCCCATTTGATTCTCGGGGATGGGGGTGGGGGTGGTTGCATGGGGGTGGTGGGGTGGTGGGTTGGTGGGGTGGGGTGTGGCGGTTTGGGTCGGTCGGATTTTTTTCGCCTTTTGGCGGCGATTTTCTTTTAATTTGAATGTATACCTTTTATACAGAGTTGGTTGGGGATTTTTTTACTCATCAGTGAGGCGAATTTTTTCATCACACTAATGGGTGGTTTCTTTTCGTCTCACTAGTGCATGGGCGAAGTTTGTTTGCTTTTTACTCCCATCTGCCCCGGAAATCAAATGGTGCGGGGACCGGAACAGAGGGTGGCGAGTTGTAAAATTAATAAATAGGAGTTAAGGTCATGATTTTTTGCAATGTTTAGCAACGATATTAAACACGTAATATAATTTTATGTCTACATTGCGAAAGATAATAATCATTATATAAATAGTTAATCAAATTTAGCCTTTCTTCTACTATAATACTCTTAGTAATATAGTAGAGGAAAGGCTAAATAATTTGATAAACTATTATCATGATATTATCTTTAGTATTATAGTAGAAGAAAGGCTAAATTTGATTAAGGGGGTACTACACCCATGCATTTTTTTTTTTGCATTTTTTGCATTTTGTGAAGAAATGAGAAAAGAAATTGGACAAAGTGGTATGCAAAATGAAGGGCAAATCTTCTCGTTCAATTGGTGGCATCAGTATCAATGAAGCGTACATGCTTCTAATGATATAAGCCAAAAGGTGGTACATCACTGATGTTTTAAATTCACTTAATTTTGGAAAGCTTACTATCAACGGATTTCGTTAAAATTTTGGATATGTGTTGCTAACACATTAGGGAAATAATGTTGATATGTAAAATGGGAATAAGCGGTCCCTGATCTCTTTTATGACTTCATGAACTTGGTGCTCCACAACTATCAAAAAACGAACCGGTTAAAATGCTTCTATTTTCAATGTTGAGCTATATTTTGTATTTTGAACTTGCGACACTATTTCACTGAAACTTAATTAAGCCATAGGTAACAGGTTACCACAACCACACTACAGCAATGTTGAAAAAGATTGTATTTTTGTCACCCATACCACCATATTAGGTAGTTTTCCGTAAGCTTCATTTTTGTGATTTTGGTAACTATTTTTTATTTATTTGCCCAATTCATCTCAACTAGGCAATCTAAATTGTACTCACCATTTACATCCCAAGGTATTTTAGTATATCCACCTCACATATTTCCATTATATATCCAGTAACAGACAAAATATCAAAATTGATGCCTCATTATGACATGTATGATATCACAGACTACCACATGTTGATGCCTGAATTTGACCTGAACCAATTGACCTATAACCTGACCTTTGATGACCTTATAGCCTTTTTTAATCTCTTTTCCTAACACCACATTATAGAAGATAAATACATGGTGTACTATTAAATTGTCTATGTGGAAGAGATTAGGCCTATTGAATTTATTCAGTGTTATAATCAGTGAGTACATTTCTATAGATGGTATAACAAAGGATTTAATGTATTCTATTCATGCCCCCTACTTGAACATGTTGAAAAGAATAAATTATGGACAATTTATGGTTTGTTAGGCTGAGTTCACATAGAAGTATACGGTATACGGTATTCGCTATACGAAATACGCTCATTCGATCAGGCTGAGTTCATATAGGAGTATACTATGTGAACTCAGCCTGATCGAATGAGCGTATTTCGTATAGCGAATGGCGAGTATGTCAGTTTACCCATTTTCTTCGTCTTATCAAATGCTTGCAACTTTACTTCTTGAGGTCACATTGCATTCAATGAGGTGTCATAATGTGCAGAATTAGTTAGTGCATCTATTAAAAAATTAATTTGCCCACATATGGTTTAGGTTTTTAAAATTAGGACGGTATACGTTGCACTAAAATCGAACACGCACGATTCCCACTATACTATACTATACGCAGGTATACGGCCTTTTCGAATAGCTCTTATGTGACCCGGTACTATGAAATTACCTTGCCCGATTTAAGCTATACGCGTGCATCTGCGAAACGTGCATCGTATACCCGAATAGTATACTTCTATGCGATCGTAGCCTTATGTGACCCGGTACTATGAAATTGCCTTGCTCGATTTTAAGCTATACGCGTGCACCTGCAAAACGTGCACCGTATACCCGAATAGTATACTTCTATGTGAACGCAGCCTTATGAAACACGCATCTGAGTTACCAGGATACATGTAAACAAAAAATATATAGGGCTAAAATGACTTACTATACAATGGTTTAAAAGCACCTTTTTTATTATTATTTTATTTTTTTCTTTATTTCACATGATCCGTGCATATATTGCCTAGCTATAAATGAAAAAATATTTTTTTAGACCAATCAAACCAATACATGGGTGTAGTACGCCCTTAACTACTTACTATCATGATTATTATCTTTCGCTGCTTAAAAGCCATTCTTTGAAGATCGATCGATGGAGCAAGTTTTTATATTGACGGCAGTTTGTATGCATGTTTGATCAGCAGAGAAGCTCATCTTCTCTGGTTTGATTGATGGATGTGCAGTGACACAATAATTTGCCTTAAAATTTGTATTTATATCGCGAATTTCAAATATCAGAAGGATATTCCTCGTATTTAGAATGCAAATTGATGTGGCATATGTGCTCTCGTGTCCTATCCCATAAAATACTGTGCAAACGTTGCTATCCGATTCAAAATTAAATGGTTTATTCCATGTATGTAATATACCGTATTTCATGAGTTTACGCAGAAAAATGCGCATGCGGGAAATGGTGATATCATGAGTTTGCGCATCCCAAAGCTGCTCAAACCCAGCAATTCCTTGATATGCGCAGCTCTTAAAAGCTGCGTCCTTTGGGATTTCCTGAGTTTGCGCATCATGCTCAAACTAGGGAAATCTATGTTTTGCGCATCATGCTCAAACTCGGGAAATCTATGTTTTGAGCATCTGCGCATTCATGGGAATTTCCTAGTTTGCGCACGACCTAGTCTCTTTTTGCAGTCGTTTTATAAATAAATAAATTAGTATATTTTAACCATGATGACGTTCAAAGACTATACGAATGGCAAATTGTTAAGAACAACATTTTTAAAAACAAAACAAGAAACAGTACCGTTTGCGTGCATCGATTCATTTTGATATAATTATCATTATATAGGCCCTATCCCGGGACCAGTATATTGGGCCTACACACAAATATTCCCACTCCGCCTATGCCTACATCTATGCATGCCGAGGTTTACAGGTTGATGGTAGAGTCTTTTGATGAAATAGCCGGTAGGCCTAAATGTTGGATAGTGAAATATAGAGATAATGTCATATTCAGACTAAAATAGCCAGAAGGGTTATTTCACTTTAATACCTTGTCATGTAGGCTTTTTTGAGGTATTATCTGTAGTTATTACTAATATTATTTGAGCATTTCATTTCAAAATACTTAGTGGATTATCCGATTTGTGTATAGGCTAGTGTGATAAGATGCATCATTATAACCATATAATTTCGGATCGTGCTTGTGTGAAAAACGCACGTAGGCCTACTGAAAGTCAAGTTTGCTTAGCCGAGTGTCATGTCATGATCACGAGTCTTATAGGGCCTACTTTTAGGCCCTATGCTACTTTGCATTTGAAAGATCAAGCACAATAATCAATAATATTATCATCCATCATATCCTTTGTTTTCAAAAATGCTGATAATTTTTCATCTGATCCTTTAAATCTTTTGAGGAGTGTAGTATAGTGTCATTTGGTGAAAATTGTTGAAATGCTAAAAGTCTATAAGTATATCCTTTCCTGTGAGTCCTTTCTTAAAGGAGCATATACGTATTGGAACAAAGTTGTGGTCTAAACATACTATTTTGGGTTTTTTCAGGGCCATGACATAATTAAGATTGACAGGTTACATCGGCGTTCTGGACCGTCCATCTCCTCCTCACACTGTGATGAGTTCCCCGGTCATGGGTTACAGCTCGATATATTATTAGGCCTAGCCTATATAGCCTAGTACGTACACAGCAAAAAATGGGAGTAATTTGCTCCCGAGTAAAACATTGAGTAAAAAACGAGTAATAATTTACTAAAGAAAGTGCGAACCGCGAAATTTTGATTACTCCTCCCTAAAGTAAAATCTGATAAGTTGTACTTGAGTAAAGTTTACTCGGCAGCGTAGTAATATATGCTACGAGCTCGGAGTTCGCTACCGATTTAGGTTGCATTGGAGTAAAGTTTAGTCGGTACAATTGCAGAGTTCGACGACGCGACGCCATTGCAAGCCTATACGTGTGTTGCGGAAGATAGAAGAAGTACCCCTGGAAAAATATGTGTGGTGCATGGTGTTGAGTGGCGACTGCCTGAGGTTTAGTGGAAATTTTCCCCATTCTTGAAGGTAAGAGCTGATTATTTTGACCCGCAGGTTATGCAATAATTGTGTCATTGTGTGATGCAATAAACATTTCATGTTTGGCATGAAGTTGGTAAACGTAATGCAAATGAATTTAAGCTTACTCGGTCCAGTATGCTTATGCTCTGAATGTAGTATCCTGCCCTGCAAACGATCATGCTGATATATATGCAATAAACCAACCTATCACCTGTTTTATTGTGTTTATTTATTATGCAAAATGGTACATCAAGTTATGGAGGACAGAATTTTATTTAAATGATGATGACTCTGTTATGATGAGTGACGTCATACTGCATACCCTCTATATAGGCCATGCACATGTGGCAAGGGGCTGTGTTGCCCCCCTCCCCCCATGCTTTGATTCTTTGGCAAGCCAATTATGCCCATGTAGTACCTACATGTGTTTGGTTGTGCAATAATTACAGGGGCTGAGAAATGGAGGGGTTTTGATTTTTTGGCAAACCAACAAGGAGGGGGAGGGGCAAGCATTTTTTGACCAGTCAAAGGGGAGGGCAAGTAATTTCTCTCAAGAGCCATGTTCTCACAATGAGTTTTTTGTTTTATCCTTTTTGATACAGGCAGAGAGTTTTACAACTATAGCTTGCATGAGAGACACTCAAGTTGGACATGTGATCTGAGGGTTAAAGGAACCAAGTGAACTGCCTGGTATCTGTGGTGTAAAGGACATGATGAACATTATCAATTGTATATACTTAAATGAAAAGTAAATAACCAAATTGTACAAAGGTCAGAAAATAAAATTGCTGTGATTTGAATAGAAAATGATGCAAATCGTTCTCTTCCCAAGAGGAAACAGAAAGAAGGAAAATTTTGAACTATCGATGATGCCTGGTTCATAAGTGTGCTTTATGATCTAAATGTCACATGAGAGCCAATGGCTAATTGATCTTTATCATTTCATATTCTGGTAACTTAATATTGCAGATAATAGTGCTAACTACTTTCCTACCTTAATTCTGATATATGATGAAGAAATATTCGTAACCATTTGTAAGACCGTTTTGGAGCAATTTTATTGTGTACCCTTGACAATAAACATCAGACTGTCAGAGGACTTCTGATTTTTGAAATATTGTGGCATCAGACAACAAACATGTAATGGAGAACATTGAGAAATAGTTGACATAAAACTAAAAGCAGTGGTTTATACCATCTGTAGTTTAATTTAAAACTCTAACTGAGAGGTATGCTGCATTTCAGACCATCCACTACAAACCTGGTGCAAAATTGCTACATTTAACAAATTTTATGTATCTGTTTTTATAGTTTTCTTATAATATCCTTTAGGGAGGTTTTTAAAAAAGGCCCTACTTTACACCAGGTTTGTTCTGGATGATTTTTGTTGGGTAAGCAAAGGCAACTTTACATTTGCTTTGCTGATGTAACACTGTACTGATTTTGTGGATTGATTGTACTGTTATAGAGTTAATTGCTGTTAAAACCTTTTTTTTTTTTTTTTTTGAAGTTTGAATAATACTGTTTAAAAAATAATTTTCTTGCCAGTCATTGTTTGATTAATAGGTGTGATGTGCAAAATAATTTCATGTTTTTATTAGAACAGAGAGTAAAATGGAATGACAACAGCTTCATTGATTCTGGATATTACAGATGTCACAGTTTCAATCTACTCATTAAACTAAATTAAGAGAATAACGGATCCTTGGTCAGAACCTGAATCCAGTCCAAAATCAAAACCACAAAGGGATATAAATTTGAAAGAAAATATCCGAAATATGTCTCACCTTGTGAAACTAATAAAAACGAAACATTTTATGATACATATATTATACATATCAAAACACTACTTTCTCAACGTGTCTAAGGAAACTATACGTGTTTCCCAAAATATACTGCTTTTATCTTCTGAATTAGAATAGTAGTATAGCTTTATATGGCTATGTTGAAGAGATCTAATACTACTCATATCTCTCGAAACTTAGTAGTATTACTTCAGACATGCATATAAAATTGTCTATTTTGTTTCGAAATCTTTCAAAACATTCAAATTCTTTCCAAATTTCCAAAACAATCTTCTACTCAACCAATTGAACACTTCGCTGTCTTTTAGTAAAAATGTCTGCGTCAGCAGCCTAAAAATTGTAAATTAACACTAAAAACAGCAAGGCCGCAGGGCCGGCAGGCCTGAGGCCGGCGACTCCATACGACGACTAAACACTCCAAGTGAGTTTGTTTTATATAAATTCTGCAGGGCTAGAAAGATCGGTAAACCGCTAAAGCCCTAATGCAATCTCTCGCCTCTAGAGCTGTTACAAAGTTCCCACTCATAACGGTAATCAACTTTATTTTATTCAATTTAGGACATTCTGAAAACCGTTGCTAGAAAGCATACAGCTAGCAATATGTTACTTCAATGAAGTCAGAATGTGATGTCCAGTTTTTTACACAAAACATAATATTATTTGCTCCACAGGCGAGAGATCGCATTGGGGTAAAAATTATTAAAATTATATTTGAAAATAGGAAATAAAGAATATAATATTATTTGCTCCACAGGCGAGAGATCGCATTGGGGTAGAAATTATTATATAAAGTGTATTCGTAAATAGAAAATAAAGGATATAATATTATTTGCTCCTGAGGCAAGAGATTGCGTAGGGGTGATACTCTGAAATATTATAGACTTCTTTTGGAGATTAATTGAGAATATATTGAGAATTATGGGTCGGAGTTTTAACCGCAACAAAGTGGCTAACTCTAGACACCAAAGAAATTCAAATAGTATATTAACCAAACAAAGTAAAACAAAAATTAAAAACATTGAGAAGAAAGTTCTAGTCAACAAAGCAAAACAATTTGTCAAGAATCTGTCAAATTATAATTTGTCGGATAGTGAAATCTTGGCGCTTGGTAAAGGTTTGAATTTTATTGCAAATCCAGTTAAGCCTAAGAAAAGTGTTTTATGGAAGCCGCTGATGTGTTTACTAGAAGTATGCGGATAAGGTACCTTGCAGCTATTAAGGGCTGGGGACCTAGACATAAATTTAGAAATTCTTCAACTTGGACACCAGGTCCAACGCCTAGTTTGGCGCTTGAAGATTTTTTAGAAGGGATGAGAACGGAACTTAGTAAAGTTCCGATCAAAAACGTGCAACCGAATATGAGTAAAACTGAAACTCAAGCAGTAAATTCTCTCAGGAAAAACCCGGACATCGTTTTGAAAAAATTCGATAAAGGGAGAGGGATTTGCGTTTTATCAAAACAAGACTACATTAATGAGGGCCTTCGACAATTGAAGGATAGAAAGTCATATCTGAAATTAGATTATGACATGACAGTTCATACCGCCGAGATGGTTAGTGAATTAGTCTGTGAAATGTTTGAAGCCAAAGAAATTGATAAGGCACTAGCAGATTATTTGGACCCTGAAACTAGTTATGAAAATAAGACACCGGTGTTCTTTATGTTACCCAAAGTGCATAAGGAAGTCAAAGAGCCTAATCAAGTTTTTATAGGTAGACCGGTAGTCAGTTCGTGCAGTGCCCCGCTAAATAGGATAGCGGAATTTTGGACTTTACCTCCTTCCAGAGGTCAAAAAATCACCAGCATATCTTAAAGACACAGCAGATACAATTCGGAAGGTAGAAAGTTTAGTTTTGCCTGATGACGTCATAGTAGCGAGCATAGACGTTGTTAGTATGTTTACTGTTGTGCCACAGGAAGAAGCATTAAAAGTAGCTATGGAGACATTAGCGAAAATAAATCCGCTCTCCTGTGATCCTCCGATGCCTAGTTTGGCATTTATGAGGAGAATAGTAAAACTTGTTTTATACCGTAATGCGTTCGAGTTTAACGGTAAATTCTACCTTCAGATAGCTGGTTGTCCTATTGGACTCAAATCAAGTCCGAGTTTATGCTGTTTAGTAGTGAATAAACTAGTCCAGAATTTCATGAATTTGGACAAGAATGTAGTCTCTTTCCATATCTATATGGATGACTCGCTCCTGATGTGGTCAGGTACCATGGAGGAGCTGGAGGTGTTCATAGGCAAAATTAATGATATGCACCCAACGGTCAAATTCACATATTCGGCCTCGAAGGAAGAAATACAATTTTTGGACCTTGTGATATACAAGGGAAATAGATTTAGGACCTCTAACATCTTGGATGTAAGATGTTATACAAAAACCACAGAAACTTGGTGTTATTTGGAGAGAAATTCTTGCCATAGTCCCTCAGTGTTCAGGGGATTTATAAAAGGCGAGCTAATTAGATATGCACGTAACTCAAACAATTTAGAAACATATGAAGAAAAGAAATCAGTGTTTCAAGAAAAACTCCTAGCAAGGGGTTATAGTCTTCAAGAAATTGAGAAGGCTTCACAAGAAGTAGATTTTGAAAATAGACAGAGGTACATCACGGAAAAAGAACGTGATGCAAAAATACCTTTAGTTTTCAAAACACACTATTACCCGCATATAGAAAGTAAACATGTGAAGAATGCACTACTGAAACATTGGGAAATTATTTCAGAGCATCCAGAATTGAACCGCATTTTTCCAGAAATTCCGATTTTGGCATATAGTAGAACAAGGAATATGTGTGATTCACTGGTTAAAGCAAAATTGCCAGTTTCAGTAGACGCTGATCAGATTGATGAACCCGATTCTCGACCGGGATCGCCTAATCTGCTCATGCTGCAAGATTTGTTGCTAGAGAACAGAGGGTTCAATGATGTTCCGTTTGAAAATGAACATCCACCTCTTTCCATACCAAGATTAGAGAGATTGGAAGCAGAGGATTATTCTGATGACGGCATTGAATCACAGGAAAGTGTGAATTCAGACCCAAATTAAAAAGTTCAAAATTTCACCCGTATAACAACAGCAAAGTTAAACATGTTTAACAAGGAAGTTACTGCGTATGCAGTTAAGGAAAGCTTTCTTAGGCTGGTTGTTAATGAGGTTTTTTTTGATTACGTAAAAAGAAAAGAAGAGAAAGGCCAAGGCAGTCGGCAAATTAGCTGAACATAGGAAACTTTTAGTTTTCTATTTTAAGGCACAGGGCTTTAATTTGAGCACCTAGGCTTTTATTTTAACTATTTATAGAAAGATTTCCGGGAGGCAAGTTAGCTGACCGAGGTGAAGGCACAACATTTTGGGCCTACACTTTCAAATATAAATAGTTACGGGAGACAGTAGTCATTCCGAGGTATAGGATCGTTTTTAGAGCCTATACTTATTTTTAAATTTTGGAAATGCATGGGTCAGTAGACCCATAGCAGCGCAACTGATGAAGGACATGAGTCCAGAAACGATCGTCTTGCTAGCTGCTTGTTTAGCATTTCATATTCTATTAGGAATATGGAGCAACCCCCAAGGGGTGGATAGTTAGCATATTTTGATTATAAGTTTTTACAATAAAAACTTAAATAAAATATTTTCAAAAAAAACATTTTTCCCAAGAGGAATATAAGGCCTATGATGATATTATATTTCGAATTATAATATATCTTTGATTTTTAGACACATTCTTATATTTGGATTTTTAAGAATCTTGTGTTATGTGGTTAATTGTATATTTATATTTGGTTTATTAAATTAGGTTTTATACTGGAGATATGTTTGGTTGATTTTTAATTTTTAGGAAATATTTGGTCGTTTAAATAAAAATAGTGGAAAACTTTTCCGCAGACAAAAATAATATAGCTAATTTGCATAAAAAATATGATTGGTCAATTTTATAGAATTTTGATTGGCCACTTCCGCGGTCCAATCGGATCGCTTCCTTTACCAACCAATGAGCGCAATGTAGTGCTTTTGGTTTTGCGGATATAAGGTGAAGCATTTAGTCACAAACCTCAATTATTCTCTCTCAGTATGAGCAGACAATATCCGTTCGAGAACAAACTTTCACTGAAGATTAAGAAGATGTCAAGTTCGCAGCCTTCAAGCTCCAGCTCCAGCTCGCAAGGAACTACGGTGCAAGGTCCGAGAGGACAGGTGCCTAGTTCAGTGGGAAACCAGGTGCAAGGGTCGAGAGACCAGGTGCCAGGTGTTATTTCTCTGTCAGGGTTAGAGCCATTTGGACCTACCCAGGACTCTCAATTAATTGCCCCAGGTCAGAAAGTGCGAGCCGTTGTCCCCACACCACCGTCAAATTCTGTTCCTGAGATAGAACTCTCAAAACATAATCACGCTTTTGTTTTCGGCCTTATTGACATGGTGGAAAGTAAATTTATATGTCTGGCGATTCTCGAGGACAAGTTGACCAAGCTTACAAAAATGCTGGATGGTCAACTCGAGATTCCAGAGGCGATTTGTGCGGTCCGAAAGTTGCCTAGCCTACCGGGGTCTAACTTCTCTGTTAAGATGAGGTCGGAAGTAGACACCCTTTTTAGAATTCATTTTTTGGATTTTGTGAAACTAATGAAAGAAGACCTGGAAAAGAGGGTCATTCCCGATTTTGAAATTGAAATTGATGAGGCTAAGACTGCATCTAGACGAAAAATAGATGCAAGCAGCCCGATCATTGAGTTACATGTCGCACGCCGTAAATTTGAAGAGGCATGCGAGAAAGTTGTTGGAAGACAAAAGAAAGCCGAGCAAGAATAAGAACAAGAGTGAGGAGCCTTCTAATGAGAGACCTGCGAAGAAGAGCAGAACAGCGAACCGGCAACCGCCTCATCCTTCACGGGGTGGGGTTCTCACCGTCAACCCCAGCATGCTAGAGGTTACGGGAAGCAGTACCCGGCTCATCATGGTGAAGGCTGGAATGTTAGGCGAGGTCGCGGCAGAGGTCGTGGCTGGAGTTATTAACTCCACTAAAAACCAAACGGCTCTTTTCAGAGCCACCATTTGTTTAAAAAAGAGAGATGAGGTTGTGTCAATAAAATGCCCCTTTTAATGTTTTGCTTTTACAAATATATAAATAAAAAAATATATATATAAATGAAATGTTTTACTTTATAAGCTCTAGAGGCATGAGAATGCATTAGGGCTTAATTATAAATAAAATTTAAAACCTTGTGGTTTACTGAAAGTTCTAGAGGCATGAGAATGCATTAGGACTTTAGCGTTCTACCGATCTTGATAGCCCTGCGGGGTATATATAAAATTAACTCACTTGGAGTGTTTAGTCGTCGTATGGGAGTCACCGGCCTCGGGCCTTCGGCCCTGCGGCCTTGATGTTTTCTAGTTGTCAAAATACACTTTTCAGTCTGCTTACGCAGACGGGTTTTGAATTTTTATATATAAAAAACAGAAAGAAGTAAAAATGGTTGAGTAATAGATTAATTTGGATATTTGTAAGATTTTTTATAGTTTGGAAAGATTTCGAAACAAAATACTTTCTGAAGCTTGAAATATATGATGGTTATTTTAAGAAAGACAATTTTATATGCATGCCTGAAGTTATACTGCTAAGTTTCGAGAGAGATATAAGTGGTATTAGGTCACTTCAACATGTCCATATAAAGCTATACTACTCTTCTAATTCAGAAGATATAAGTGGTATATTTTGAGAAACACATATACTTTCCTTAGACATGTTTAAGAAAGTAGTGTTTGTTTTGCGTATATATTATGCATTTCATTTCGTTTTATTTAGTTTCACAGAGTGAAACAAACTTTTGGATATTTTCTTTTATATATATTTTGTTTACCCCTTGATGGTTTGATTTGAAACTGGATTCAGGTTCCGACCATGGGCCCGCTCACTTTCTTAATTAAAATAATTTCAGATACACGTAGCGTAGTTTCTATTATTGTTATTATATATAATGTTTCTTTCTTTCGTTTATCATGTACTTTCTATATATGCACATCAGTGCTGACTTCTAGCAAACACCAGGCCTATTATAACATTAATCATTCTTATTTCTGAAAAAAAAGTTGCAATCTAATTTGATTGTAAATGATTGACAGTTATTTGATAATGATTCGCTTTGTTTTTCTTAATTTCTGTAACTTTGCCTGTCAATCACGGACCGTTTTGCCATGAAGGAATTAATCCTAATCCGCTAATTATGCCAACAATTTCAAGGCGGAATGTTTGAACTCGAAAAATTATGTATGACTTTCTTTTTCTAATTTTTTTTTTCTTTATTTCTTTTTCTTTCATGGTTCTTTTTTCTTCTTCCTCATCTTCAAGTTCTTTCTCGTGTTCTCGTTAAATATTTTGTTCACGCAGACGCATTTTATTTTAATGTTCATGTATTTTGATAATATACATGCAAATGACTAGTAAACACTATCATACTAACATGTCATTAGCATTTGAATCATGTCTGCAAAGTGATGGCAATGTTTCTTTGGCCTTTGCAAAATCTTTTTCATGTCTATAAATGGTTCTTTCTGGCATTGCATATAGGCCCTACCACCAAATTCCAAGGCTTATCATAACAAAACTACAATACAAAATACACACCCATCCGCCTTACACAACCCCCACACACCCCACCCAATCCCACAAACATACACGCGGTATTATAGATGTTGAGCGCAGAATGCGGAAAAATGCGTTTTGAGCTTACCATATAAAGCATCACAAAAGCGTCTCATCACATAAACTAACCAGCACACCCCTGTTGTACACTCACCACACACCCGCCAAACAAATACTAAACACGCACATAAGCAATCTAGGCCTACATCATTAATGGACTTTGAAGTATTTTTAAGCGCAGAATGTCGAATATAAATTTGAGACTTTATAATAATGCCATATCTGATATGATAACGATTTAGAGCTCACTGTAGAGCTTACTGTAAATGTCATATCACAAAACATGACCGTCTCACCATAACAACTTATACAACCCTTTTCTTCTTTCTAGTTTCTTTCTGCGTTTCTATCGTCTTTCGTGCACTCTGTTTTTCCCTTTATCCCCAATATAATTATACTTGGAAGTATTTCACACACCCAGATTTGGAAAATTTGTCTTTTTTCTTTGCAAATTACTGATTTCTAGCAAACACCACACCTATATTTAATATAATATTAATCACGTACTTATTTATGAAAAAGGGTACAATCTAACTATTCTGATGATTGACAGCTATTTTGAATATATACCAATGGATAGGCCTATTCTACATGCGGCATTGCGCGGTGCTCCTTTATTAAAAGGGAAATCCCTGTTTGGACACGGTCAACATGGTCGAAGCGCTTATAAATAGGCCTAATTCTTTGTTGAATAATAGTATTTTCACGTCACGAATGCAACATGGCATTCGCCTGTAGGCCTACATAATAACTTTAGAATGTAAATTTGATAATAACTAAATTATCAATTATCAGT
Organism: Amphiura filiformis; assembly: GCF_039555335.1. Lineage (NCBI taxonomy): Eukaryota > Metazoa > Echinodermata > Ophiuroidea > Amphilepidida > Amphiuridae > Amphiura > Amphiura filiformis. The sequence goes on along the minus strand of NC_092629.1, from coordinate 63,451,933 downwards.
TTCACCCGTATAGGCAGGGACAGATTTAAGCGGTGGTCCGGTGGCCCTGCGCCAGTGGATTTTGCATTGGGCCAGTATAACTCAGTTCCAACAATGCTGACCCGACGGGCCACTAGATATTTGAGCCTGATATAACAGTTCTCATATGAGACAAGATATAATCAGTGATTGACATAATTTGACACAGTTTCTGCTCCATTTGTCACCTGTGTGCAATTTATAGTTAGTTTCGTATATTAATTCTTATTCTTGCATTGCATGCAAATTGGAAATAATTATATGGCCGCTTCCTACAGACCCGTATACATTTTTCAAAGAGGAAAGTTTGAAAGTTAATTCGAGTAGGGTATGCAAATGTCTTCCAAATTCTACTAGGTGGAAAATTTTAGCGTGTTTTTTTTTATTCTTTCTAAATACTATCCCTATACTCCAACATGTTCAGCATTCAAACATGTTTACAAAGTGATTGCATTATATAATGCGTTTAGTGATAATATATATTTCATTTTAAACTTCATAACTCGTTATTTTTCCTGTTCACGCGCCCACATAGGTCTTCCATATCTGGGTATATCAAATACCCAGATTTGGAAGCATATAGAAGTGGGTCGTTTATGCCGTGTGCATGGCCAGGCTGTAGACGGCATGCCCTATAATAGCATCCATAAGGGGATGACTTTATTTTTCAAATTAAAAAATAAAATATATTTCTTTCTTCTCTCTTTCAGTGACTTTCTTTTACTTTTAGTCCACATTTTAACAAAACATTGCTTTGTCTTTTTGGTGTGTTTTTTTTCTTTCTTTCTAAATACTATCCTTCAATATACTCAAACATGTTCAGCATTCAAACATGTTTACAAAGTGATTGCATTATATAATGCGTTTAGTGATAATATATATTTCATTTTAAACTTCATAACTCGTTATTTTTCCTGTTCACGCGCCACATAGGTCTTCCATATCTGGGTATATCAAATACCCAGATTTGGAAGCACAGAAGTTGGTCGTTTTATGCCGTGTGCATGGTCAGGCTGTAGACTGTATAATAGCATCCTTTAATTAATTCAGATCTTTGTAAAGGGGTGACTTTCTTTTTCAAATTAGAAAATTAAATTATATTTCTTTCTTATTTGTTTTCTCTCTCAGTGACTTTCTTTTAATTTTATTCCACATTTTTTGACAAAACATTGCTTTGTCTTTTTTCGCGTGTTTGTTCGTTCTTTCTAAACACTATCCCTCAATATACTTATCAAATTTGCAAATTAGAAAATTATATTTCTTTCTGATTTGTTTTTTCTCTTTCAGTGACTTTCTTTTAATTTTATTCCATATGTTTTAACAAAACATTGTTTTGTCTTTTTAGCATGGATGTTATGAGTTATTGTATAATTAAACAGTTTTGAACTGATTTTCTTTCTTTCATTTGTTTTTCTTCCTTTCTTTTCATCTAAAATCGGGCTAATTATTATATTTTGAAGGGCGGATTCGTTTGTTTCCTTTCTTTTCATCTAAAATCGGCATATCGGAAAGACTGAATGGACAGGGCAGGGAACCCATCTTTTTTTTTTATTCCGCAAGTTTCTTCCTTCCTTCTTTTTTTTTCTTAGTGCTATAAGCACTATCCCTCAATATACTCAAACATGTTAAACATTCAAATTTAGTGATATAGGGGCTTAGAAGTGTGATTTCATTTTAAACTTTTTTTTTAATCTTTCGACAGCCATGGTGTTACCGTGTTACTGTCTATGATTTATTAAACATTTTCATACAAATGAAAGATGGCTGATTTAAAAAAAAAATTTATCAATGATAAGAATCTGGTTATATTATAGAATCCATTGATTTTATATATATTATACAGATTCCATTGATTAATAATAGCACACCAGTCAATGATTAATACCAAGGAATTCAATATCCTAGCCATTCAGCTATTGTTCCTATTATATAACGTGACATTGCGCTAATCACCTTGTCAAGTGGACAATTGTTATGATATCCTTTCCTGTATCGTTTATCATTATTTTATTATTATAACCAATATAGTGCCCCAAAATGGTACTAATTTTGTTAGATGAACAACTAAGTAAATAATAATAAATCAATAAATGATAAAATATGTTATGATAATAAATAAATAAACAGCCTATAAATAGATAAAAGATACATTATAAATACATAATTAGAAGAAAGAGAATAATAGGCCCTATAAACAAATTAAATTCTCCAATGTGACTTTTATTATAATACAAATAGTCCGGCTAATATCAATAATAAAACCACAGTATATTTATAATAATATTAATAACACTAATAATAATAATAATATAATAATAATAAGAAGAAGAATAAGAATAATAAAATAATAACAATAATAATAATAATAATAATAATAATAATAATAATAATAATAATAATAATAATAATAATAATAATAATAATAATAAATAATAATAATAATAATAACACTAATAATAATAATAATAATAGTAATACTAATAATAATAACACTAATAATAATAATAGTAATAATAATAATAATAATAATAATAATATACAATTCTGATGATAGAAAGCAAAATTAAATCTTCAGAGCAATAATTTCCTCCGTTTTGACAGTTGTACCGTCCGTGACCGTGATCATGATGCAATTTAGTTTTACGTGTTGACTTCGCTCCATACGTTCATGCTCATTTCAAGGAAATTCCTAGTTTGCGCAGGCTGCTCAAACTCGGAAATTCGGCTGTTTGAGCATGAGCATATCAAAGAAATTCCCAGTTTGCGCACGCTGCTCAAAATCGGAAATTCGGCTGCGCAAACTAGGGAATTCGTTCAAATGCGCATCTTAATTAATTACGTGCGCAAAATCGAGATATCACTGAAATGAGCATGCTCAAAGTCGGGAAATCACTACTATGCGCATGCGCAAAACGGTGCGTCCTTTCTTGATATCCGGGGTCTCACATACCTCTTTATTCCTAACATTCTTCTATCACAATGCTTTACCTCTGACGTCATCACAACATCTTCAATCAGATGCCTGACGAAGTCCGATGTTTTCGGACGCAACGTAGCAAAGTGAGTTGCAAATTAGTTCCAGTATTAGATTTAATTTACAAACTAATGCTTTACCTCGCTTCCTACATAGCCACAGGCCTTAAAGCATCATATTCCGAGGAGCAGAAAGACACCAAATTGGTGTTTTATGACCTTTAACACTTTGCATTCTTTTGTGGCGAGTGTCGAGTGACATGGTCTTTCAATTCACGCCGAGTGTCCTTGACAGTCATGACTAATGCTTCAATGGTCATGAACATGATGAAAGAATTCAAAAGATAACCTCTGCCCCAAATCCCGAGCTAATTGTCTGAAACTGCTCCTCGGAAGATGTGAGTCTTCAAATGATAGTCATTAAGGGGGTACTACACCCCTGGCCAATTTTGTGCCTATTTTTGCATTTTCCTGAATTAAAGCACATTGGCGACAAGTAAGATATGTATATTATAGGGGCAAGGACTACAACTACTGCACTGAAAATTCAGCAACTCAAGGCAAGTAGGCCTAGTTATTGATTTATTGATCAAATATTGGTTTTCCCTCATTTTTGACTAACTCCACAACTGTTGTCTGTGCTGAAATAAAAACTTCCAGTGCAGTAGCTGTAGTCCTTGCCCCTATAATATACATATCTTACTTATCACCAATGCGCTATAATTTTTGAGAAAACTGCACAAATGTGCACAAAATTGGCCAGGGGTGTAGTACCCCCTTAAACGACCAATGGATAAATGACATGACTATCATTGAAGACCGAGTTCCACAGTCTACTTCCTACACGGGAGCTTGTCATTTTTGAGAACTCTTCTTGTTAATTACTAATTTACGATTAAACTAATATAAGTAATCAATATAAATTAAATGTTTACCCTAGAAACAAAGCCTAAGAGGTTAAAGCATCGGATAGTAACGTTTGTACAGTATTTTTGTGGCACCTGAGAGCACATCAGACACACCATAATGTATTTTGAATTAGGTACGGTATGTATATTCTGAATAGCGAGTCTATTCTGAATATGAGAAATTTCCTTCTGATATCAAATAAGTTTTTTTTTTAATTATCGATTATAAGTTTCCAAGGCAAATTACTAAAAATTGATATTTATATAATTTTGAATTTTTTTATATTATTTATCAATTTATCATTTTAGGTCTTTTTGGGAAGACGTACATCTTCAATACGCAAGGTCAGAATTTTCGGCTTTTCTTCCCATATAAAGCTTACTTTTTTTACTTCGAGGAATGTTAAATATCATTGTGTGAAAAAGGGTCCAAATTCACACTCTAAAAAGTCTTTTCAAGGGTATACGCAACCATGATATGCATGGAAGAAATTGAGGTTTTTTTTTTCTTTCAAAATCAATACTCATGATTCAATGGGATGCGTCCACGCATTGATGATTAATGGAAAAACACGTATAGAATTGACGATGAATGGATACATATACTATAGTTAGATAATAAACTTTAAAAACATAAAGTACCGGGGTACGGTGTTTTTTATGCTTCATCGAGTTACAATGCAAGTGCTAAGTAGGCCTTGGCCTAATACATTTGTCATTCGCCATTAATAACATCCAAGTAAACAAATTCCATTGTGTAACTGTCACTTAAAAGGGCATTTCGTGATCCACAGCATCATCCCCCCACTTTTCACAAAAAAGTTGAGATTTTTATATCACTGGAAACCTCTGGCTACATAATGTTTATTTACAAAATATTTCTTGCAGATTAATTCGTTTAGCAAAGATATCTTGAAATTTTAATTTCGTTCTGGTAGAAATTACAACACATTGTCTATGGAGCAGTGTAATATACAGATAATCATGCATTTACTCGCAAACGCAAAATCGGAATCAACTGAAATTTTGGGAATAATCTTTTTTCGTGGATATCTACTGAATAATGTCATAAAGAGAGGATGCTAGGATCACGAAATACTCCTTTAACACTTCGGCTAAAAAAACATTATCAGTTGTCTCAGTGAAAGAAGGGCCCAACTCCAGCTCGAACAAAAACATCTGGCGTTGCCATGGTAACGGAATATTTAATATCACATGGATGTATAAATTCAAGTTCATATAATCTAAGGACCCCGTAGATTTGAAATATTCTGTCTGGAAAACTAGAAATAAGACGTAGGCCTATTGGCAGTTTTTTGTGTATTATTCTCTCAAAAACTTTTTGGTGGAGTTGGGCCATTCCCAGTTGTAGTAACTACAAATTTCGAACGTTTGAGGACTTATTCCGTCGGAGCGGGGAGTTTCAATTATTGGAACTGGGCCCTTCCACTAAATTCAATTCCCACTTGTATATTTTCTAAATATCTTATACGCTTACCCTGTGCCGCAAGCCACATCCAACACCCTCTGACAGCCTCTATCTCTGAGTAGCTTCACAAGCCATTCACGATATACCTCGGTACGTTCACTTCGGCTACCTATGTAGTGCTCCCACACCTTCGCAGCCTTGCCATCAGCATACTGATCTGACACGCCGAGGGACCTGGTCCTGTAAATGCTGTCTCCCATATTGGCCGAATGTCTGTGTCCGGGGCTTATGTGTTTTATAAAGAAGATATTTTTTTAGATCATGCGTAGGTATAGGCCTACGATTATAAATTCCAATACTGGTAGTGGCACTTTTCTCTTAGTTGACTGTCCCCTCCTTTTCACTTCTACAATATCCGTGTGTTTAATCTGAAAGATCCGACGTACAATTAGAAATTGCGCTATTCAACCCCGGACTCAAACTTTTCTCTAGACCTCCTTATTGGAAACTCGTGCGGCTACTGCTTGGCCAAATCGTGATACCATGATACCTTGCAGATCATTTGTTTAATCTGGAAGATATCATCGTATTTTAGATATTGATTATGTAACTATACCCTGTATCTGAATTCATGGAAATTTCCATGGTAGGCCTAGGATGTGTATAGCGTATGCAGTGAACCTGCGACTTGTACTATTACAGTCTCAGAATAAACCAACCAGAACGGAATAACAATTGAAATGGCAGCCATGTACATGTTGGAGGATTTTTAAAGATGACAGAGGGCCTGGTGTCTCATCGATTCCACAACCATTCATCATACCTCTATCACCTGTTTTGATGTAGGCCTAGTATCATGCAAATTATGGAGGACAGAATTATTTCAATAAAGATGACTGTTAGGGCCTAAGGGACGCACCATTAGATTATCAAGGGAATTGTGTCGTGCCATCTAATAAGCAAAAATTATTGCTCCACCTCGGACCAAAAATAAATTTGCTCCACCTCGCTCGGACCAGAAAAAAAAGATTTGATTTCAAGGGTGAAAAAAAATTGTCACAGTAGCGAAGAAAAATTAACATCATATAGCTTTTAAATTGCAAAAGCAAAAATGTTCGCGCTTCGCGCAAATTTGCTCCATTTTTAGTCGAGAATGTTAGGATAGGATAGGATAGGATAGGAAGCTTTATTTCACCACGGAGGCCCAAATCAACAAAGTTGTTGTTCCTTGGGGCCGTGGACATAACATAACATACAAAATATAAATAAACAAAGTGCAAATAAAATTTACATCATCATAAAATTGATAGATTTAAACAACAGTTAAAAATATACACTTTTAGCATTATTTTTGAAAATATGTAAGGTCATGGATTTTTGAATAGTTTCATCTAAATTGTTCCAGATGATTCCACCTCTATATGATAAACTTTGTTTTAGCCTGGCTCGAAAAATATTTTTTGCGCATTTGTTTGTGAAAAAAGGCGAAACCATTTGATTCACTCTAGGCATACTTCATAGATTTTCACCAAATTCCACCCAATCTCAATAGATATCTGTGCCACATACCGGGGCCACATAACTGATTGGGAGCACTATCGGCGTAAATACCGGGGATATGGGGGATAAATCCCCCCAATATTTTGCTAGAGGGGATACATTCCCCAATGTTGATGCCTGTATGTGGGTTTCTTGCCAAATTAACCTCATATTTGCATTTGGTCATCTAAAAAAACCCAATTTTTGCGTATTTCTTCCACTTATGTACCATATTTCACCAGTTTAGCTTCAATATGCCAACATTTTTCGCGCGCTTCGCGCACATTTGTACCATGAACTTCTTTTGTCGAAAAAGGGTGGTGGATACTTCAAGAAAAATTTCCCCCCCCCCCCCCCCCCCATGTCAAAACGAAATCTACGCCACTGATTGGGAGCCATACGTGGCAGTGAGGATGAATCTAGGTATGTTGTTTTTTTGGTGAGAAATCATCACATGAATCTCTATGTTTTGAAGAAAATAATTCTAAGACATGGAGAAATCAAAAATTTCGAGTTCACTGCTTTGTGCTAAAAACTCACCAGATGAACCAGTAGCGTAGCCAGCGGAGGGAGTGGTGATCGGGGGGGGAGTGCGCCCTGACAATGAAAAATTAAAGAGAAAATCGGGCATGGCAAAGGAAAAGATCAGGGCAAGGAGCCTGTTTCCACCAAAATTCACCCCATCATGGACCATAATGAGTGTAGAATACCAAACTATATCAGATGGCCAGCAGGGAGTTCAATTCATGATACGATGCTATCTTCAGTAGATAGCACTATATCAGATGGCTATAGCAGGGAGTTCAATTCATGATACGATGCTATCTTCAGAAGATAGCACTATATCAGATGGCTATAGCAGGGAGTTCAATTCATGATACGATGCTATCTTCAGTAGATAGCACTCTATCAGATGGCCAGCAGGGAGTTCAATTCATGATACGATGCTATCTTCAGAAGATAGCACTATATCAGATGGCTATAGCAGGGAGTTCAATTCATGATACGATGCTATCTTCAGTAGATAGCACTCTATCAGATGGCCAGCAGGGAGTTCAATTCATGATACGATGCTATCTTCAGTAGATAGCACTCTATCAGATGGCCAGCAGGGAGTTCAATTCATGATACGATGCTATCTTCAGAAGATAGCACTATATCAGATGGCTATAGCAGGGAGTTCAATTCATGATACGATGCTATCTTCAGTAGATAGCACTCTATCAGATGGCCAGCAGGGAGTTCAATTCATGATACGATGCTATCTTCAGTAGATAGCACTCTATCAGATGGCCAGCAGGGAGTTCAATTCATGATACGATGCTATCTTCAGAAGATAGCACTATATCAGATGGCTATAGCAGGGAGTTCAATTCATGATACGATGCTATCTTCAGTAGATAGCACTCTATCAGATGGCCAACAGGGAGTTCAATTCATGATACAGTGCTATCTTCAGTAGATACCACTATATCAAATGGCCAGCAGGGAGCTCAATTCATGATACGATGCTATCTTCAGTAGATAGCACTATATCAGATGGCCAACAGGGAGTTCAATTCATGATACGATGCTATCTTCAGTAGATACCACTATATCAAATGGCCAGCAGGGAGTTCAATTGATGATACGATGCTATCTTCAGTAGATAGCACTATATCAGATGGCCAACAGGGAGTTCAATTCATGATACGATGCTATCTTCAGTAGATAGCACTCTATCGAATGGCCAGCAGGGAGTTCAATTCATGATACGATGCTATCTTCAGTAGATAACACTATATTAGATGGCCAGCAGGGAGTTCAATTCATGATACGATGCTATCTTCAGTAGATACCACTATATCAGATGGCCAGCAGGGAGTTCAATTCATGATACGATGCTATCTTCAGTAGATAGCACTATATCAAATGGCCAACAGGGAGTTCAATTCATGATACGATGCTATCTTCAGTAGATAGCACTCTATCGGATGGCCAACAGGAGTTCAATTGATGATACGATGCTATCTTCAGTAGATAGCACTCTATCGGATGGCCAACAGGGAGTTCAATTCATGATACGATGCTATCTTCAGTAGATACCACTATATCAAATGGCCAACAGGGAGTTCAATTCATGATACGATGCTACCTTCAGTAGATAGCACTATATCAGATGGCCAGCAGGGAGTTCAATTCATGATACGATGCTATCTTCAGTAGATACCACTATATCAAATGGCCAACAGGGAGTTCAATTCATGATACGATGCTATCTTCAGTAGATAGCACTCTATCGGATGGCCAACAGGGAGTTCAATTGATGATACGATGCTATCTTCAGTAGATACCACTATTATATCGGATGGCCAGCAGGGAGTTCAATTCATGATACGATGCTACCTTCAGTAGATAGCACTATATCAGATGGCCAGCAGGGAGTTCAATTCATGATACGATGCTATCTTCAGTAGATACCACTATATCAAATGGCCAACAGGGAGTTCAATTCATGATACGATGCTATCTTCAGTAGATACCACTATATCAAATGGCCAACAGGGAGTTCAATTCATGATACGATGCTATCTTCAGTAGATAGCACTCTATCGGATGGCCAACAGGGAGTTCAATTGATGATACGATGCTATCTTCAGTAGATAGCACTCTATCGGATGGCCAACAGGGAGTTCAATTCATGATACGATGCTATCTTCAGTAGATACCACTATATCAAATGGCCAACAGGGAGTTCAATTCATGATACGATGCTATCTTCAGTAGATACCACTATTATATCAGATGGCCAGCAGGGAGTTCAATTCATGATACGATGCTATCTTCAGTAGATAACACTGTTATATCAGATGGCCTGCAGGGAGTTCAATTCATGATACGATGCTATCTTCAGTAGATACCATTATATCAAAGGTGTCCAGCAGGGAGTTCAATTCATGATACGATGCTATCTTCAGTAGATAGCACTATATCAGATGGCCAACAGGGAGTTCAATTCATGATACAGTGCTATCTTCAGTAGATACCACTATATCAAATGGCCAGCAGGGAGTTCAATTCATGATACGATGCTATCTTCAGTAGATAACACTATATCAGATGGCCAGCAGGGAGTTCAATTCATGATACGATGCTATCTTCAGTAGACAGCACTATATCAGATGGCCAACAGGGAGTTCAATTCATGATACGATGCTATCTTCAGTAGACAGCACTATATCAGATGGCCAACAGGGAGTACAATTCATGATACAGTGCTATTTTCAGTAGATAACACTATTATATCAGATGGCCAGCAGGGAGTTCAATTCATGATACGATGCTATCTTCAGTAGATAGCACTCTATCAGATGGCCAGCAGGGAGCTCAATTGATGATACGATGCTGCTATCTTCAGTAGATAGTACTATATCAGATGGCCAGCGGGGAGTTCAATTCATGATACGATGCTATCTTCAGTAGATACCACTATATCAAATGGCCAGCAGGGAGTTCAATTGATGATACGATGCTATCTTCAGTAGATAGCACTATATCAGATGGCCAACAGGGAGTTCAATTCATGATACGATGCTATCTTCAGAAGATAGCACTATATCAAATGTTAGCAGGGAGTTCAATTCATGATACGATGCTATCTTCAGTAGATAACACTATATCAGATGGCCAGCGGGGAGTTCAATTCATGATACGATGCTATCTTCAGTAGATACCACTATATCAAATGGCCAGCAGGGAGTTCAATTGATGATACGATGCTATCTTCAGTAGATAGCACTATATCAGATGGCCAACAGGGAGTTCAATTCATGATACGATGCTATCTTCAGTAGATAACACTATATCAGATGGCCAGCAGGGAGTTCAATTCATGATACGATGCTATCTTCAGTAGATAGCACTATATCAGATGGCCAACAGGGAGTACAATTCATGATACGAATGCTATCTTCAGTAGATAGCACTATATCAGATGGCCAACAGGGAGTTCAATTCATGATACGATGCTATCTTCAGTAGATACCACTATATCAAATGGCCAGCAGGGAGTTCAATTCATGATACGATGCTATCTTCAGTAGATACCACTATATCAAATGGCCAGCAGGGAGTTCAATTCATGATACGATGCTATCTTCAGTAGATAACACTATATCAGATGGCCAGCAGGGAGTTCAATTCATGATACGATGCTATCTTCAGTAGATAGCACTATATCAGATGGCCAGCAGGGAGCTCAATTCATGATACGATGCTATCTTCAGTAGATACCACTATATCAAATGGCCAGCAGGGAGTTCAATTCATGATACGATGCTATCTTCAGTATAGATACCACAATATCAGGTAGTTATAGCAGGGAATTCCTGTCTGATTGTGTTTCCCTGCACTGCTCTGCGCGTGCAGGCCTGCGATCTGCTTCTGATACCACCCTCCTGACAGAGCACAACACAATCAAAACACTCATGTCAGCTGAACGCAGGATGTTGCGCCTCGACCTCGCACCTGGAATAGACTGCCAATTGGTATCAGGGAATCACAATCAGTGGGTATTTTCAAGAGGGTTCTAAAGTCACATTTGTTTCCATAGATTTTGTAGCCTTCACAGGCAGTTCTCATTTTTTCTACATGTTCTTCTTTTGCTTTGTTTTTTGTTTTGTTTTGAGCGCTACGTTCTAAATGTAGCAGCGCTATATAAATATTTATAATGTATGTATGTATGTAATTCAATTCATGATACGATGCTATCTTCAGTAGATAGCACTACATCAGGTGGTTATAGCAGGGAGCTCAATTCATGATGTGTGATGCTTCAGCTCAGTACGATGCTATATTCAGTAGATAGCACCATGTCAGATGGCCAGCAGGGAATTCAATTCATGATACGATGCTACCTTCAGTAGATAGCACTATATCAAGTACGGTAGATAGCAGGGAGTTCAAATCATGATAAGATGCTATCTTCAGTAGATAACACTCTATCAGATGGCCAGCAGGGATGGCCTATCATGAATTGAACTCCCTGATATAAATACCTGATATTGTGCTATCTACTGAAGATAGCATCGTATCATGAATTGAACTCCCTGCTGGCCATCTGATAGAATGCTTTCTACTGAAAATAGCATCGTATCATGAATTGAACTCCCTGCTATAGCTATCTGTTATAGAGTTATCTACTGAAGGTAGCATAATAGTAGTAGTACTGAAGATAGCATCGTATCATGAATTGAACTCCCTGCAGGCCATCTGATATAACAGTGTTATCTACTGAAGATAGCACTGTATCATGAATTGAGATCCCTGCTATAGCCATCTGATATAGTGCTATCTACTGAAGATAGCATCGTATCATGGATTGAACTCCCTGATATCATTTGATACTGCTTTGAACTCCCTGCTAACATTTCATATAGTGCTATCTTCTGAAGATAGCATCGTATCATCAATTGAATTCCCTGCTGGCCATCTCATATAGTGTTATCTACTGAAGATAGCATCGTATCATGAATTAAACTCCCTGATATAAATACCTGATATTGTGGTATCTACTGAAGATAGCATCGTATCATGAATTGAACTCCCCGATGGCCGTCCGATATAGTGCTATCCACTGAAGATAGCATCGTATTATGAATTGAACTCCCTTCAGGCCATCTGATATAACAGTGTTATCTACTGAAGATAGCACTGTATCATGAATTGAGATCCCTGCTATAGCCATCTGATAGAGTGCTATCTACTGAAGATAGCATCGTATCATGAATTGAACTCCCTGCTGGCCATCTGACATAGTGTTATCTACTGAAGGTAGCATCGTATCATGAATTGAACTCCCTGCTAACATTTGATATAGTGCTATCTTCTGAAGATAGCATCGTATCATCAATTGAACTCCCCAGCAAACACAAAAACGTTTTAAAAACGTTTTAAATAAGTTATATTTTGGCTTTTGGTTTAGGTAAAACGTTTTAATAACATTAAAATGTCGGGTTATATAAAGGTCATGATAACGTTTTAAAACGTTTTGTATGAAAACACACTACAACAATATTTTTTAATGTTTTCAAAAATGTTATTGTAAACTATTTTTGCAAACATTTTTGCCAAATATTGTGTCAATACTTAAATAACATTATGTTAAAATATTTGAACCCAGCAAACACAGAAATGTTCTTAAAATGTTTTTTCAAAACCTTTTAATAACATTTAAATGTCGGGTTATATAAAGGTTATGAAAACGTTTTTAAAATGTTATTGAAAATATTTTGGGCCAACATTTTTCGAAAAATATTTTTTCAACCCCAAAATAACATTCTGTTTAGAATGTTTTGTATCATGTTTTCAAGAATGTTTTTAAAATGTTATTAAAACGTTTTTATACCCTTTATATAACCCGACATTTAAACGTTTTCTGTAAAACATTTTTATTTGCTGAGCAGTAGATTATCACAAAATGTTTTTAAGGTTATGAAAACGTTTTATACTCTTAATATACCCTTTATATAACCCGACATTTAAACGTTTTCTGACAACCTTTTATAACCTTTTGCGAATGATGTCGAAAACGTTTTGTGTTTGCTGGGTCCCTGCTGGCCATCTGATAGAGTGCTATCTACTGAAGGTAGCATCGTATCATGAATTGAACTCCCTCCTGGCCATCTGACATGGTGCTATCTACTGAAGATAGCATCATACTGAGCTGAAGCATCATACATCATGAATTGAGCTCCCTGCTATAACCACCTGATGTAGTGCTATCTACTGAAGATAGCATCGTATCATGAATTGAACTCCCAGCTATAACTACCTGATATAGTGGTATCTAGTGAAGATAGCATAGTATCAAGAATTGAACTCCCTGCTGGCCATCTGATATAGTGCTATCTACTGAAGATAGCATCGTATCATGAATTGAACTCCTTGCTATAGCTATCTGTTATAGTGTTATCTACTGAAGGTAGCATCGTATCATGAATTGAGCTCCCTGCTGGCCATCTGATAGAGTGCTATCTACTGAAGATAGCATCATATCATGAATTGAACTCCCCGCTGGCCATCCGATAGAGTGCTATCTACTGAAGATAGCATTCGTATCATGAATTGTACTCCCTGTTGGCCATCTGATATAGTGCTATCTACTGAAGATAGCATCGTATCATGAATTGAACTCCCTGTTGACCATCCGATAGAGTGCTATCTACTGATGATAGCATTCGTATCATGAATTGTACACCCTGTTGGCCATCTGATATAGTGCTATCTACTGAAGATAGCATTCGTATCATGAATTGTACTCCCTGTTGGCCATCTGATATAGTGCTATCTACTGAAGATAGCATCGTATCATGATTTGAAATCCCTGCAGGCCATCTGATATAATAGTTTTATCTACTGAAGATAGCATTGTATCATGAATTGAGATCCCTGCTATAGCCATCTGATATAGTGCTATCTACTGAAGATAGCATTCGTATCATGAATTGAACTCCCTGCTGGCCATCTGATATAGTGCTATCTACTGGAGATAGCATCGTATCATGAATTGAACTCCCTGATATCATTTGATACTGCTTTGAACTCCCTGCTAACATTTGATATAGTGCTATCTTCTGAAGATAGCATCGTATCATCAATTGAACTCCCTGCTGGCCATCTCATATAGTGTTATCTACTGAAGATAGCATCGTATCATGAATTGAACTCCCTGCTGGCCATCTGATATAGTGCTATCTACTGAAGGTAGCACCGTATCATGAATTGAACTCCCTGATATAAATACCTGATATTGTGGTATCTACTGAAGATAGCATCGTATCATGAATTGAACTCCCTGCTGGCCATCTGATTTAATGTTATCTACTGAAGATAGCATCGTATCATGAATTGAACTCCCCGATGGCCGTCCGATATAGTGCTATCCACTGAAGATAGCATCGTATTATGAATTGAACTCCCTGCAGGCCATCTGATATAACAGTGTTATCTACTGAAGATAGCACTGTATCATGAATTGAGATCCCTGCTATAGCCATCTGATATAGTGCTATCTACTGAAGATTGCATCGTATAATGAATTGAACTCCCTGCTGGCCATCTGATAGAATGCTTTCTACCAGTCCTGTACAATGATTTTATATAGTCGATAATATATTATCGAGTAGAGCTCATGGAGGCAGCCATTAGCAGACCACCCACTGTCAGATGGCTGGATGATTTTCAGCTGCACACACAAATGAATAGGAGAATTTTGAAAATGAAGCATGACTTTTTGATAAACCGTTTACGGCAAAAATTCTGAGCACTGGGTGATTCTAAGTTTCACATACAATGCACAAAACAATATTTGTAAAATCTTTGTCGAGAGATTTAAAAAGTTATCGAGAGAATTTTCTGTAATATTGTTTTAAATTAGCACAAAATATAATTTTCTAAGCAGAAAAATGGGCACAGTTCCTATCTTGCCATTGAAAACTACAGGAAGACCAGCCCAGAACTTCAAGCCACATGCCAGACAACCTGGAGCCAACTGCAAATAGCTGCGCCCATGTGATGTAAGTCGATAATATATTATCGACTTTATAAAATCATTGTACAGGACTGTCTACTGAAGATAGCATCGTATCATGAATTGAACTCCCTGATATCATTTGATACTGCTTTGAACTCCCTGCTAACATTTGATATAGTGCCATCTTCTGAAGATAGCATCGTATCATCAATTGAACTCCCTGCTGGCCATCTAATATAGTGTTATCTACTGAAGGTAGCATCGTATCATGAATTGAACTCCCTGTTGGCCATCTGATATAGTGCTATCTACTGAAGATAGCATCGTATCATGAATTGAACTCCCTGCTGGCCATCTGATATAGTGCTATCTACTGAAGATAGCATCGTATCATGAATTGAACTCCCTGCTGGCCATCTGATAGAGTGCTATCTACTGAAGATAGCATCGTATCATTAATTGAACTCCCTGCTGGCCATCTGATATAGTGCTATCTACTGAAGGTAGCATCGTATCATGAATTGAACTCCCTGCTGGCCATCTGATATAGTGCTATCTACTGAAGATAGCATCGTATCATTAATTGAACTCCCTGCTGGCCATCTGATATAGTGCTATCTTCTGAAGATAGCATCGTATCATGAATTGAACTCCCTGTTGGCCATCTGATAGAGTGCTATCTACTGAAGGTAGCATCGTATCATGAATTGAACTCCCTGCTGGCCATCTGATATAGTGGTATCTACTGAAGATAGCATCGTATCATGAATTGAACTCCCTGATAATTATAAATACCTGATATTGTGGTATCTACTGAAGATAGCATCGTATCATGAATTGAACTCCCTGCTGGCCATCTGATATAGTGCTATCTACTGAAGATAGCATCGTATCATTAATTGAACTCCCTGCTGGCCATCTGATATAGTGCTATCTACTGAAGATAGCATCGTATCATGAATTGAACTCCCTGCTGGCCATCTGATATAGTGCTATCTACTGAAGAAAGCATCGTATCATGAATTGAACTCCCTGCTGGCCATCTGATATAGTGCTATCTACTGAAGATAGCATCGTATCATTAATTGAACTCCCTGCTGGCCATCTGATATAGTGCTATCTACTGAAGATAGCATCGTATCATGAATTGAACTCCCTGCTGGCCATTTGATATAGTGCTATCTACTGAAGATAGCATCGTATCATTAATTGAACTCCCTGCTGGCCATCTGATATAGTGCTATCTACTGAAGATAGCATCGTATCATGAATTGAACTCCCTGATAATTATAAATACCTGATATTGTGGTATCTACTGAAGGTAGCATCGTATCATGAATTGAACTCCCTGCTGGCCATCTGATATAATAGTGTTATCTACTGAAGATAGCACTGTATCATGAATTGAGATCCCTGCTATAGCCATCTGATATAGTACTATCTACTGAAGATAGCATCGTATCATGAATTGAACTCCCTGCTGGCCATCTGATAGAATGCTTTCTACTGAAGATAGCATCGTATCATGAATTGAACTCCCTGCTATAGCTATCTGTTATAGTGTTATCTACTGAAGGTAGCATCGTATCATGAATTGAACTCCCCGCTGGCCATCTGATATAATAGTGTTATCTACTGAAGATAGCACTGTATCATGAATTGAGATCCCTGCTATAGCCATCTGATATAGTACTATCTACTGAAGATAGCATCGTATCATGAATTGAACTCCCTGCTGGCCATCTGATAGAATGCTTTCTACTGAAGATAGCATCGTATCATGAATTGAACTCCCTGCTATAGCTATCTGTTATAGTGTTATCTACTGAAGGTAGCATAATAGTAGTAGTACTGAAGATAGCATCGTATCATGAATTGAACTCCCTGCAGGCCATCTGATATAACAGTGTTATCTACTGAAGATAGCACTGTATCATGAATTGAGATCCCTGCTATAGCCATCTGATATAGTACTATCTACTGAAGATAGCATCGTATCATGAATTGAACTCCCTGCTGGCCATCTGATAGAGTGCTATCTACTGAAGGTAGCATCGTATCATGAATTGAACTCCCTGCTGGCCATCTGATATGGTGCTATCTCTGAAGATAACATCATACTGAGCTGAAGCATCATACATCATGAATTGAGCTCCCTGCTATAACCACCTGATGTAGTGCTATCTACTGAAGATAGCATCGTATCATGAATTGAACTCCCAGCTATAATTACCTGATATAGTGGTATCTAGTGAAGATAGCATAGTATCATGAATTGAACTCCCTGCTGGCCATCTGATATAGTGCTATCTACTGAAGATAGCATCGTATCATGAATTGAACTCCCTGCTATAGCTATCTGTTATAGTGTTATCTACTGAAGGTAGCATCGTATCATGAATTGAGCTCCCTGCTGGCCATCTGATAGAGTGCTATCTACTGAAGATAGCATCATATCATAAATTGAACTCCCCGCTGGCCATCCGATAGAGTGCTATCTACTGAAGATAGCATTCGTATCATGAATTGTACTCCCTGTTGGCCATCTGATATAGTGCTATCTACTGAAGATAGTATCGTATCATGAATTGAACTCCTGCTGACTCCATCCGATAGAGTGCTATCTACTGAAGATAGCATTCGTATCATGAATGGTACACCCTGTTGGCCATCTGATATAGTGCTATCTACTGAAGATAGCATTCGTATCATGAATTGTACTCCCTGTTGGCCATCTGATATAGTGCTATCTACTGAAGATAGCATCGTATCATGATTTGAACTCCCTGCTGGCCATCTGATAGAGTGCTATCTACTGAAGATAGCATCGTATCATGAATTGAGCTCCCTGCTGGCCATCTGATAGAGTGCTATCTACTGAAGATAGCATTCGTATCATGAATTGTACTCCCTGCTGGCCATCTGATATAGTGCTATCTACTGAAGATAGCATCGTATCATGAATTGAACTCCCTGCTAACATTTGATATAGTGCTATCTTCTGAAGATAGCATCGTATCTTCAATTGAACTCCCTGCTGGCCATCTGATATAGTGCTATCTACTGAAGATAGCATCGTATCATGAATTGAACTCCCTGCTATAGCTATCTGTTATAGTGTTATCTACTGAAGGTAGCATCGTATCATGAATTGAGCTCCCTGCTGGCCATCTGATAGAGTGCTATCTACTGAAGATAGCATCATATCATAAATTGAACTCCCCGCTGGCCATCCGATAGAGTGCTATCTATTGAAGATAGCATTCGTATCATGAATTGTACTCCCTGTTGGCCATCTGATATAGTGCTATCTACTGAAGATAGTATCGTATCATGAATTGAACTCCCTGCTGACTCCATCCGATAGAGTGCTATCTACTGAAGATAGCATTCGTATCATGAATGGTACACCCTGTTGGCCATCTGATATAGTGCTATCTACTGAAGAAAGCATTCGTATCATGAATTGTACTCCCTGTTGGCCATCTGATATAGTGCTATCTACTGAAGATAGCATCGTATCATGATTTGAACTCCCTGCTGGCCATCTGATAGAGTGCTATCTACTGAAGATAGCATCGTATCATGAATTGAGCTCCCTGCTGGCCATCTGATAGAGTACTATCTACTGAAGATAGCATTCGTATCATGAATTGTACTCCCTGCTGGCCATCTGATATAGTGCTATCTACTGAAGATAGCATCGTATCATGAATTGAACTCCCTGCTAACATTTGATATAGTGCTATCTTCTGAAGATAGCATCGTATCATCAATTGAACTCCCTGCTGGCCATCTGATAGAGTGCTATCTACTGAAGATAGCATCGTATCATGAATTGAACTCCCTGTTGGCCATCTGATATAGTGCTATCTACTGAAGGTAGCATCGTATCATGAATTGAACTCCCTGCTGGCCATCTGACATGGTGCTATCTCTGAAGATAGCATCGTACTGAGCTGAAGCATCATATATCATGAATTGAGCTCCCTGCCATAACCACCTGATGTAGAGCTATCTACTGAAGATAGCATCGTATCATGAATTGAATTCCCTGCTATAACTACCTGATATTGTGGTATCTACTGAAGATAGCATCGTATCATGAATTGAGCTCCCTGCTGGCCATCTGATAGAGTGCTATCTACTGAAAATAGCATTCGTATCATGAATTGTACTCCCTGCTGGCCATCTGATATAGTGCTATCTACTGAAGATGGCATCATATCATGAATTGAACTCCCTGCTAACATTTGATATAGTGCTATCTTCTGAAGATAGCATCGTATCATCAATTGAACTCCCTGCTGGCCATCTGATAGAGTGCTATCTACTGAAGATAGCATCGTATCATGAATTGAACTCCCTGCTGGTCATCTGACATGGTGCTATCTCTGAAGATAGCATCGTACTGAGCTGAAGCATCATATATCATGAATTGAGCTCCCTGCTATAACCACCTGATGTAGAGCTATCTACTGAAGATAGCATCGTATCATGAATTGAATTCCCTGCTATAACTACCTGATATTGTGGTATCTACTGAAGATAGCATCGTATCATGAATTGAACTCCCTGCTGGCCATCTGATAGAGTGCTATCTACTGAAGATGGCATCGTATCATGAATTGAATTCCCTGCTATAACTACCTGATATAGTGTTATCTACTGAAGAAAGCATCGTATCATGAATTGAACTCCCTGCTGGACATCTGATATAGTGCTATCTACTGAAGATAGCATCGTATCATGAATTGAGCTCCCTGCTGGCCATCTGATAGAGTGCTATCTACTGAAGATAGCATCGTATCATGAATTGAACTCCCTGCTAACATTTGATATAGTGCTATCTTCTGAAGATAGCATCGTATCATCAATTGAACTCCCTGCTGGCCATCTGATAGAGTGCTATCTACTGAAGATAGCATCGTATCATGAATTGAACTCCCTGCTAACATTTGATATAGTGCTATCTTCTGCAGATAGCATCTTATCATCAATTGAACTCCCTGCTGGCCATCTGATAGAGTGCTATCTACTGAAGATGGCATCGTATCATCAATTGAACTCCCTGCTGGCCATCTGATATAGTGCTATCTACTGAAGATAGCATCGTATCATGAATTGAACTCCCTGCTGGCCATCTGATAGAGTGCTATCTACTGAAGTTAGCATCGTATCATGAATTGAATTCCCTGCTATAACTACCTGATATTGTGGTATCTACTGAAGATAGCATCGTATGATGAATTGAGCTCCCTGCTGGCCATCTGATAGAGTGCTATCTACTGAAGATGGCATCGTATCATGAATTGAACTCCCTGCTAACATTTGATATAGTGCTATCTTCTGCAGATAGCATCGTATCATCAATTGAACTCCCTGCTGGCCATCTGATAGAGTGCTATCTACTGAAGATAGCATCGTATCATGAATTGAACTCCCTGTTGGCCATCTGATATAGTGCTATCTACTGAAGTTAGCATCGTATCATGAATTGAACTCCCTGCTGGCCATCTGACATGGTGCTATCTCTGAAGATAGCATCGTACTGAGCTGAAGCATCATAATATATCATGAATTGAGCTCCATGCTATTACCACCTGATGTAGAGCTATCTACTGAAGATAGCATCGTATCATGAATTGAATTCCCTGCTATAACTACCTGATATTGTGGTATCTACTGAAGATAGCATCGTATCATGAATTGAGCTCCCTGCTGGCCATCTGATAGAGTGCTATCTACTGAAGATGGCATCGTATCATGAATTGAACTCCCTGCTAACATTTGATATAGTGCTATCTTCTGAAGATAGCATCGTATCATGAATTGAACTCCCTGCTGGCCATCTGATATAGTGCTATCTACTGAAGATAGCATCGTATCATGAATTGAACTCCCTGCTGGCCATTTGATATAGTGCTATCTACTGAAGATAGCATCGTATCATGAATTGAACTCCCTGTTGGCCATCTGATATAGTGCTATCTACTGAAGATAGCATCGTATCATGAATTGAACTCCCTGCTGGCCATCTGATATAGTGCTATCTACTGAAGATAGCATCGTATCATGAATTGAGCTCCCTGCTGGCCATCTGATAGAGTGCTATCTACTGACGATGGCATCGTATCATGAATTGAACTCCCTGCTAACATTTGATATAGTGCTATCTTCTGAAGATAGCATCGTATCATGAATTGAACTCCCTGTTGGCCATCTGATATAGTGCTATCTACTGAAGATAGCATCGTATCATGAATTGAACTCCCTGCTGGCCATCTGATATAGTGCTATCTACTGAAGATAGCATCGTATCATGAATTGAACTCCCTGCTGGCCATCTGACATGGTGCTATCTCTGAAGATAGCATCGTACTGAGCTGAAGCATCATATATCATGAATTGAACTCCCTGCTATAACCACCTGATGTAGAGCTATCTACTGAAGATAGCATCGTATCATGAATTGAATTCCCTGCTATAACTACCTGATATTGTGGTATCTACTGAAGATATAGCATCTTATCATGAATTGAACTCCCAGCTATAAGTATCTGATATAGTGTTATCTACTGAAGAAAGCATCGTATCATGAATTGAACTCCCTGCTGGCCATCTGATATAGTGCTATCTACTGAAGATAGCATCGTATCATGAATTGAGCTCCCTGCTGGCCATCTGATAGAGTGCTATCTACTGAAGATAGCATCGTATCATGATTTGAACTCCCTGCTAACATTTGATATAGTGCTATCTTCTGAAGATAGCATCGTATCATCAATTGAACTCCCTGCTGGCCATCTGATAGAGTGCTATCTACTGAAGGTAGCATCGTATCATGAATTGAACTCCCTGCTGGCCATCTGACATGGTGCTATCTCTGAAGATAGCATCGTACTGAGCTGAAGCATCATATATCATGAATTGAGCTCCCTGCTATAACCACCTGATGTAGAGCTATCTACTGAAGATAGCATCGTATCATGAATTGAATTCCCTGCTATAACTACCTGATATTGTGGTATCTACTGAAGATAGCATCGTATCATGAATTGAACTCCCTGCTGGCCATCTGATATAGTGCTATCTACTGAAGATAGCATCGTATCATGAATTGAGCTCCCTGCTGGCCATCTGATAGAGTGCTATCTACTGAAGATAGCATCGTATCATGAATTGAATTCCCTGCTATAACTACCTGATATTGTGGTATCTACTGAAGATAGCATCGTATCATGAATTGAACTCCCTGCTGGCCATCTGATATAGTGCTATCTACTGAAGATAGCATCGTATCATGAATTGAGCTCCCTGCTGGCCATCTGATAGAGTGCTATCTACTGAAGATAGCATCGTATCATGAATTGAACTCCCTGCTAACATTTGATATAGTGCTATCTTCTGAAGATAGCATCGTATCATCAATTGAACTCCCTGCTGGCCATCTGATAGAGTGCTATCTACTGAAGATAGCATCGTATCATGAATTGAACTCCCTGTTGGCCATCTGATATAGTGCTATCTACTGAAGTTAGCATCGTATCATGAATTGAACTCCCTGCTGGCCATCTGACATGGTGCTATCTCTGAAGATAGCATCGTACTGAGCTGAAGTATCATATATCATGAATTGAGCTCCATACTATTACCACCTGATGTAGAGCTATCTACTGAAGATAGCATCGTATCATGAATTGAATTCCTTGCTATAACTACCTGATATTGTGGTATCTACTGAAGATAGCATCGTATCATGAATTGAGCTCCCTGCTGGCCATCTGATAGAGTGCTATCTACTGAAGATGGCATCGTATCATGAATTGAACTCCCTGCTAACATTTGATATAGTGCTATCTTCTGCAGATAGCATCGTATCATCAATTGAACTCCCTGCTGGCCATCTGATAGAATGCTATCTACTGAAGATAGCATTTTATCATTATTGAACTCCCTGTTGGCCATCTGATATAGTGCTATCTACTGAAGGTAGCATCATATCATGAATTGAACTCCCTGCTGGCCATCTGACATGGTCCTATCTCTGAAGATAGCATCGTACTGAGCTGAAGCATCATATATCATGAATTGAGCTCCCTGCTATAACCACCTGATGTAGAGCTATCTACTGAAGATAGCATCGTATCATGAATTGAATTCCCTGCTATAACTACCTGATATTGTGGTATCTATACTGAAGATAGCATCGTATCATGAATTGAACTCCCAGCTATAAGTACCTGATATAGTGTTATCTACTGAAGAAAGCATCGTATCATGAATTGAACTCCCTGCTGGCCATCTGATATAGTGCTATCTACTGAAGATAGCATCGTATCATGAATTGCGCTCCCTGCTGGCCATCTGATAGAGTGCTATCTACTGAAGATAGCATCGTATCATTAATTGAACTCCCTGTTGGCCATCTGATATAGTGCTATCTACTGAAGTTAGCATCGTATCATGAATTGAACTCCCTGCTGGCCATCTGACATGGTGCTATCTCTGAAGATAGCATCGTACTGAGCTGAAGCATCATATATCATGAATTGAGCTCCATGCTATTACCACCTGATGTAGAGCTATCTACTGAAGATAGCATCGTATCATGAATTGAATTCCCTGCTATACCTACCTGATATTGTGGTATCTACTGAAGATAGCATCGTATCATGAATTGAGCTCCCTGCTGGCCATCTGATAGAGTGCTATCTACTGAAGATGGCATCGTATCATGAATTGAACTCCCTGCTAACATTTGATATAGTGCTATCTTCTGAAGATAGCATCGTATCATGAATTGAACTCCCTGCTGGCCATCTGATAGAGTGCTATCTACTGAAGATAGCATCTTATCATGAATTGAACTCCCTGTTGGCCATCTGATATAGTGCTATCTACTGAAGGTAGCATCGTATCATGAATTGAACTCCCTGCTGGCCATCTGACATGGTGCTATCTCTGAAGATAGCATCGTACTGAGCTGAAGCATCATATATCATGAATTGAACTCCCTGCTATAACCACCTGATGTAGAGCTATCTACTGAAGATAGCATCGTATCATGAATTGAATTCCCTGCTATAACTACCTGATATTGTGGTATCTACTGAAGATATAGCATCTTATCATGAATTGAACTCCCAGCTATAAGTACCTGATATAGTGTTATCTACTGAAGAAAGCATCGTATCATCAATTGAACTCCCTGCTGGCCATCTGATAGAGTGCTATCTACTGAAGGTAGCATCGTATCATGAATTGAACTCCCTGCTGGCCATCTGACATGGTGCTATCTCTGAAGATAGCATCGTACTGAGCTGAAGCATCATATATCATGAATTGAGCTCCCTGCTATAACCACCTGATGTAGAGCTATCTACTGAAGATAGCATCGTATCATGAATTGAATTCCCTGCTATAACTACCTGATATTGTGGTATCTACTGAAGATAGCATCGTATCATGAATTGAACTCCCTGCTGGCCATCTGATATAGTGCTATCTACTGAAGATAGCATCGTATCATGAATTGAGCTCCCTGCTGGCCATCTGATATAGTGCTATCTACTGAAGTTAGCATCGTATCATGAATTGAACTCCCTGCTGGCCATCTGACATGGTGCTATCTCTGAAGATAGCATCGTACTGAGCTGAAGTATCATATATCATGAATTGAGCTCCATACTATTACCACCTGATGTAGAGCTATCTACTGAAGATAGCATCGTATCATGAATTGAATTCCCTGCTATAACTACCTGATATTGTGGTATCTACTGAAGATAGCGTCGTATCATGAATTGAGCTCCCTGCTGGCCATCTGATAGAGTGCTATCTACTGAAGATGGCATCGTATCATGAATTGAACTCCCTGCTAACATTTGATATAGTGCTATCTTCTGCAGATAGCATCGTATCATCAATTGAACTTTCTGCTGGCCATCTGATAGAATGCTATCTACTGAAGATAGCATTTTATCATGAATTGAACTCCCTGTTGGCCATCTGATATAGTGCTATCTACTGAAGGTAGCATCGTATCATGAATTGAACTCCCTGCTGGCCATCTGACATGGTCCTATCTCTGAAGATAGCATCGTACTGAGCTGAAGCATCATATATCATGAATTGAGCTCCCTGCTATAACCACCTGATGTAGAGCTATCTACTGAAGATAGCATCGTATCATGAATTGAATTCCCTGCTATAACTACCTGATATTGTGGTATCTATACTGAAGATAGCATCGTATCATGAATTGAACTCCCAGCTATAAGTACCTGATATAGTGTTATCTACTGAAGAAAGCATCGTATCATGAATTGAACTCCCTGCTGGCCATCTGATATAGTGCTATCTACTGAAGATAGCATCGTATCATGAATTGCGCTCCCTGCTGGCCATCTGATAGAGTGCTATCTACTGAAGATAGCATCGTATCATGAATTGAACTCCCTGCTAACATTTGATATAGTGCTATCTTCTGAAGATAGCATCGTATCATCAATTGAACTCCCTGCTGGCCATCTGATAGAGTGCTATCTACTGAAGATAGCATCGTATCATGAATTGAACTCCCTGTTGGCCATCTGATATAGTGCTATCTACTGAAGTTAGCATCGTATCATGAATTGAACTCCCTGCTGGCCATCTGACATGGTGCTATCTCTGAAGATAGCATCGTACTGAGCTGAAGTATCATATATCATGAATTGAGCTCCATACTATTACCACCTGATGTAGAGCTATCTACTGAAGATAGCATCGTATCATGAATTGAATTCCCTGCTATAACTACCTGATATTGTGGTATCTACTGAAGATAGCGTCGTATCATGAATTGAGCTCCCTGCTGGCCATCTGATAGAGTGCTATCTACTGAAGATGGCATCGTATCATGAATTGAACTCCCTGCTAACATTTGATATAGTGCTATCTTCTGAAGATAGCATCGTATCATGAATTGAACTCCCTGCTGGCCATCTGATATAGTGCTATCTACTGAAGATAGCATCGTATCATGAATTGAACTCCCTGCTGGCCATTTGATATAGTGCTATCTACTGAAGATAGCATCGTATCATGAATTGAACTCCCTGTTGGCCATCTGATATAGTGCTATCTACTGAAGATAGCATCGTATCATGAATTGAACTCCCTGCTGGCCATCTGATATAGTGCTATCTACTGAAGATAGCATCGTATCATGAATTGAGCTCCCTGCTGGCCATCTGATAGAGTGCTATCTACTGAAGATGGCATCGTATCATGAATTGAACTCCCTGCTAACATTTGATATAGTGCTATCTTCTGAAGATAGCATCGTATCATGAATTGAACTCCCTGTTGGCCATCTGATATAGTGCTATCTACTGAAGATAGCATCGTATCATGAATTGAACTCCCTGCTGGCCATCTGATATAGTGCTATCTACTGAAGATAGCATCGTATCATGAATTGAGCTCCCTGCTGGCCATCTGACATGGTGCTATCTCTGAAGATAGCATCGTATCATGAATTGAACTCCCTGCTAACATTTGATATAGTGCTATCTTCTGAAGATAGCATCGTATCATGAATTGAACCGCCCTGTTGGCCATCTGATATAGTGCTATCTACTGAAGATAGCATCGTATCATGAATTGAACTCCCTGCTGGCCATCTGATATAGTGCTATCTACTGAAGATAGCATCGTATCATGAATTGAACTCCCTGCTGGCCATCTGACATGGTGCTATCTCTGAAGATAGCATCGTACTGAGCTGAAGCATCATATATCATGAATTGAACTCCCTGCTATAACCACCTGATGTAGAGCTATCTACTGAAGATAGCATCGTATCATGAATTGAATTCCCTGCTATAACTACCTGATATTGTGGTATCTACTGAAGATATAGCATCTTATCATGAATTGAACTCCCAGCTATAAGTACCTGATATAGTGTTATCTACTGAAGAAAGCATCGTATCATCAATTGAACTCCCTGCTGGCCATCTGATAGAGTGCTATCTACTGAAGGTAGCATCGTATCATGAATTGAACTCCCTGCTGGCCATCTGACATGGTGCTATCTCTGAAGATAGCATCGTACTGAGCTGAAGCATCATATATCATGAATTGAGCTCCCTGCTATAACCACCTGATGTAGAGCTATCTACTGAAGATAGCATCGTATCATGAATTGAATTCCCTGCTATAACTACCTGATATTGTGGTATATACTGAAGATAGCATCGTATCATGAATTGAACTCCCTGCTGGCCATCTGATATAGTGCTATCTACTGAAGATAGCATCGTATCATGAATTGAGCTCCCTGCTGGCCATCTGATATAGTGCTATCTACTGAAGTTAGCATCGTATCATGAATTGAACTCCCTGCTGGCCATCTGACATGGTGCTATCTCTGAAGATAGCATCGTACTGAGCTGAAGTATCATATATCATGAATTGAGCTCCATACTATTACCACCTGATGTAGAGCTATCTACTGAAGATAGCATCGTATCATGAATTGAATTCCCTGCTATAACTACCTGATATTGTGGTATCTACTGAAGATAGCGTCGTATCATGAATTGAGCTCCCTGCTGGCCATCTGATAGAGTGCTATCTACTGAAGATGGCATCGTATCATGAATTGAACTCCCTGCTAACATTTGATATAGTGCTATCTTCTGCAGATAGCATCGTATCATCAATTGAACTTTCTGCTGGCCATCTGATAGAATGCTATCTACTGAAGATAGCATTTTATCATGAATTGAACTCCTGTTGGCCATCTGATATAGTGCTATCTACTGAAGGTAGCATCGTATCATGAATTGAACTCCCTGCTGGCCATCTGACATGGTCCTATCTCTGAAGATAGCATCGTACTGAGCTGAAGCATCATATATCATGAATTGAGCTCCCTGCTATAACCACCTGATGTAGAGCTATCTACTGAAGATAGCATCGTATCATGAATTGAATTCCCTGCTATAACTACCTGATATTGTGGTATCTATACTGAAGATAGCATCGTATCATGAATTGAACTCCCAGCTATAAGTACCTGATATAGTGTTATCTACTGAAGAAAGCATCGTATCATGAATTGAACTCCCTGCTGGCCATCTGATATAGTGCTATCTACTGAAGATAGCATCGTATCATGAATTGCGCTCCCTGCTGGCCATCTGATAGAGTGCTATCTACTGAAGATAGCATCGTACCATGAATTGAACTCCCTGCTAACATTTGATATAGTGCTATCTTCTGAAGATAGCATCGTATCATCAATTGAACTCCCTGCTGGCCATCTGATAGAGTGCTATCTACTGAAGATAGCATCGTATCATGAATTGAACTCCCTGTTGGCCATCTGATATAGTGCTATCTACTGAAGTTAGCATCGTATCATGAATTGAACTCCCTGCTGGCCATCTGACATGGTGCTATCTCTGAAGATAGCATCGTACTGAGCTGAAGTATCATATATCATGAATTGAGCTCCATACTATTACCACCTGATGTAGAGCTATCTACTGAAGATAGCATCGTATCATGAATTGAATTCCCTGCTATAACTACCTGATATTGTGGTATCTACTGAAGATAGCGTCGTATCATGAATTGAGCTCCCTGCTGGCCATCTGATAGAGTGCTATCTACTGAAGATGGCATCGTATCATGAATTGAACTCCCTGCTAACATTTGATATAGTGCTATCTTCTGAAGATAGCATCGTATCATGAATTGAACTCCCTGCTGGCCATCTGATATAGTGCTATCTACTGAAGATAGCATCGTATCATGAATTGAACTCCCTGCTGGCCATTTGATATAGTGCTATCTACTGAAGATAGCATCGTATCATGAATTGAACTCCCTGTTGGCCATCTGATATAGTGCTATCTACTGAAGATAGCATCGTATCATGAATTGAACTCCCTGCTGGCCATCTGATATAGTGCTATCTACTGAAGATAGCATCGTATCATGAATTGAGCTCCCTGCTGGCCATCTGATAGAGTGCTATCTACTGAAGATGGCATCGTATCATGAATTGAACTCCCTGCTAACATTTGATATAGTGCTATCTTCTGAAGATAGCATCGTATCATGAATTGAACTCCCTGTTGGCCATCTGATATAGTGCTATCTACTGAAGATAGCATCGTATCATGAATTGAACTCCCTGCTGGCCATCTGATATAGTGCTATCTACTGAAGATAGCATCGTATCATGAATTGAGCTCCCTGCTGGCCATCTGACATGGTGCTATCTCTGAAGATAGCATCGTATCATGAATTGAACTCCCTGCTAACATTTGATATAGTGCTATCTTCTGAAGATAGCATCGTATCATGAATTGAACTCCCTGTTGGCCATCTGATATAGTGCTATCTACTGAAGATAGCATCGTATCATGAATTGAACTCCCTGCTGGCCATCTGATATAGTGCTATCTACTGAAGATAGCATCGTATCATGAATTGAACTCCCTGCTGGCCATCTGACATGGTGCTATCTCTGAAGATAGCATCGTACTGAGCTGAAGCATCATATATCATGAATTGAACTCCCTGCTATAACCACCTGATGTAGAGCTATCTACTGAAGATAGCATCGTATCATGAATTGAATTCCCTGCTATAACTACCTGATATTGTGGTATCTACTGAAGATATAGCATCTTATCATGAATTGAACTCCCAGCTATAAGTACCTGATATAGTGTTATCTACTGAAGAAAGCATCGTATCATCAATTGAACTCCCTGCTGGCCATCTGATAGAGTGCTATCTACTGAAGGTAGCATCGTATCATGAATTGAACTCCCTGCTGGCCATCTGACATGGTGCTATCTCTGAAGATAGCATCGTACTGAGCTGAAGCATCATATATCATGAATTGAGCTCCCTGCTATAACCACCTGATGTAGAGCTATCTACTGAAGATAGCATCGTATCATGAATTGAATTC
Source organism: Amphiura filiformis (assembly GCF_039555335.1). Taxonomy (NCBI): domain Eukaryota; kingdom Metazoa; phylum Echinodermata; class Ophiuroidea; order Amphilepidida; family Amphiuridae; genus Amphiura; species Amphiura filiformis. Next base: position 63,421,571 of record NC_092629.1, on the reverse strand, counting down.
CCTGCTATAACTACCTGATATTGTGGTATATACTGAAGATAGCATCGTATCATGAATTGAACTCCCTGCTGGCCATCTGATATAGTGCTATCTACTGAAGATAGCATCGTATCATGAATTGAGCTCCCTGCTGGCCATCTGATATAGTGCTATCTACTGAAGTTAGCATCGTATCATGAATTGAACTCCCTGCTGGCCATCTGACATGGTGCTATCTCTGAAGATAGCATCGTACTGAGCTGAAGTATCATATATCATGAATTGAGCTCCATACTATTACCACCTGATGTAGAGCTATCTACTGAAGATAGCATCGTATCATGAATTGAATTCCCTGCTATAACTACCTGATATTGTGGTATCTACTGAAGATAGCGTCGTATCATGAATTGAGCTCCCTGCTGGCCATCTGATAGAGTGCTATCTACTGAAGATGGCATCGTATCATGAATTGAACTCCCTGCTAACATTTGATATAGTGCTATCTTCTGCAGATAGCATCGTATCATCAATTGAACTTTCTGCTGGCCATCTGATAGAATGCTATCTACTGAAGATAGCATTTTATCATGAATTGAACTCCCTGTTGGCCATCTGATATAGTGCTATCTACTGAAGGTAGCATCGTATCATGAATTGAACTCCCTGCTGGCCATCTGACATGGTCCTATCTCTGAAGATAGCATCGTACTGAGCTGAAGCATCATATATCATGAATTGAGCTCCCTGCTATAACCACCTGATGTAGAGCTATCTACTGAAGATAGCATCGTATCATGAATTGAATTCCCTGCTATAACTACCTGATATTGTGGTATCTATACTGAAGATAGCATCGTATCATGAATTGAACTCCCAGCTATAAGTACCTGATATAGTGTTATCTACTGAAGAAAGCATCGTATCATGAATTGAACTCCCTGCTGGCCATCTGATATAGTGCTATCTACTGAAGATAGCATCGTATCATGAATTGCGCTCCCTGCTGGCCATCTGATAGAGTGCTATCTACTGAAGATAGCATCGTATCATGAATTGAACTCCCTGCTAACATTTGATATAGTGCTATCTTCTGAAGATAGCATCGTATCATCAATTGAACTCCCTGCTGGCCATCTGATAGAGTGCTATCTACTGAAGATAGCATCGTATCATGAATTGAACTCCCTGTTGGCCATCTGATATAGTGCTATCTACTGAAGTTAGCATCGTATCATGAATTGAACTCCCTGCTGGCCATCTGACATGGTGCTATCTCTGAAGATAGCATCGTACTGAGCTGAAGTATCATATATCATGAATTGAGCTCCATACTATTACCACCTGATGTAGAGCTATCTACTGAAGATAGCATCGTATCATGAATTGAATTCCCTGCTATAACTACCTGATATTGTGGTATCTACTGAAGATAGCGTCGTATCATGAATTGAGCTCCCTGCTGGACATCTGATAGAGTGCTATCTACTGAAGATGGCATCGTATCATGAATTGAACTCCCTGCTAACATTTGATATAGTGCTATCTTCTGCAGATAGCATCGTATCATCAATTGAACTTTCTGCTGGCCATCTGATAGAATGCTATCTACTGAAGATAGCATTTTATCATGAATTGAACTCCCTGTTGGCCATCTGATATAGTGCTATCTACTGAAGGTAGCATCGTATCATGAATTGAACTCCCTGCTGGCCATCTGACATGGTCCTATCTCTGAAGATAGCATCGTACTGAGCTGAAGCATCATATATCATGAATTAAGCGCCGTGCTATAACCACCTGATGTAGAGCTATCTACTGAAGATAGCATCGTATCATGAATTGAATTCCTGCTATAACTACCTGATATTGTGGTATCTATACTGAAGATAGCATCGTATCATGAATTGAACTCCCAGCTATAAGTACCTGATATAGTGTTATCTACTGAAGAAAGCATCGTATCACGAATTGAACTCCCTGCTGGCCATCTGATATAGTGCTATCTACTGAAGATAGCATCGTATCATGAATTGCGCTCCCTGCTGCCCATCTGATAGAGTGCTATCTACTGAAGATAGCATCGTATCATTAATTGAACTCCCTGTTGGCCATCTGATATAGTGCTATCTACTGAAGTTAGCATCGTATCATGAATTGAACTCCCTGCTGGCCATCTGACATGGTGCTATCTCTGAAGATAGCATCGTACTGAGCTGAAGCATCATATATCATGAATTGAGCTCCATGCTATTACCACCTGATGTAGAGCTATCTACTGAAGATAGCATCGTATCATGAATTGAATTCCCTGCTATACCTACCTGATATTGTGGTATCTACTGAAGATAGCATCGTATCATGAATTGAGCTCCCTGCTGGCGATCTGATAGAGTGCTATCTACTGAAGATGGCATCGTATCATGAATTGAACTCCCTGCTAACATTTGATATAGTGCTATCTTCTGAAGATAGCATCGTATCATGAATTGAACTCCCTGCTGGCCATCTGATAGAGTGCTATCTACTGAAGATAGCATCTTATCATGAATTGAACTCCCTGTTGGCCATCTGATATAGTGCTATCTACTGAAGGTAGCATCGTATCATGAATTGAACTCCCTGCTGGCCATCTGACATGGTGCTATCTCTGAAGATAGCATCGTACTGAGCTGAAGCATCATATATCATGAATTGAACTCCCTGCTATAACCACCTGATGTAGAGCTATCTACTGAAGATAGCATCGTATCATGAATTGAATTCCCTGCTATAACTACCTGATATTGTGGTATCTACTGAAGATATAGCATCTTATCATGAATTGAACTCCCAGCTATAAGTACCTGATATAGTGTTATCTACTGAAGAAAGCATCGTATCATCAATTGAACTCCCTGCTGGCCATCTGATAGAGTGCTATCTACTGAAGGTAGCATCGTATCATGAATTGAACTCCCTGCTGGCCATCTGACATGGTGCTATCTCTGAAGATAGCATCGTACTGAGCTGAAGCATCATATATCATGAATTGAGCTCCCTGCTATAACCACCTGATGTAGAGCTATCTACTGAAGATAGCATCGTATCATGAATTGAATTCCCTGCTATAACTACCTGATATTGTGGTATCTACTGAAGATAGCATCGTATCATGAATTGAACTCCCTGCTGGCCATCTGATATAGTGCTATCTACTGAAGATAGCATCGTATCATGAATTGAGCTCCCTGCTGGCCATCTGATAGAGTGCTATCTACTGAAGATAGCATCGTATCATGAATTGAACTCCCTGCTAACATTTGATATAGTGCTATCTTCTGAAGATAGCATCGTATCATCAATTGAACTCCCTGCTGGCCATCTGATAGAGTGCTATCTACTGAAGATAGCATCGTATCATGAATTGAACTCCCTGTTGGCCATCTGATATAGTGCTATCTACTGAAGTTAGCATCGTATCATGAATTGAACTCCCTGCTGGCCATCTGACATGGTGCTATCTCTGAAGATAGCATCGTACTGAGCTGAAGTATCATATATCATGAATTGAGCTCCATACTATTACCACCTGATGTAGAGCTATCTACTGAAGATAGCATCGTATCATGAATTGAATTCCCTGCTATAACTACCTGATATTGTGGTATCTACTGAAGATAGCGTCGTATCATGAATTGAGCTCCCTGCTGGCCATCTGATAGAGTGCTATCTACTGAAGATGGCATCGTATCATGAATTGAACTCCCTGCTAACATTTGATATAGTGCTATCTTCTGCAGATAGCATCGTATCATCAATTGAACTCCCTGCTGGCCATCTGATAGAATGCCATCTACTGAAGATAGCATTTTATCATGAATTGAACTCCCTGTTGGCCATCTGATATAGTGCTATCTACTGAAGGTAGCATCGTATCATGAATTGAATTCCCTGCTATAACTACCTGATATTGTGGTATCTATACTGAAGATAGCATCGTATCATGAATTGAACTCCCAGCTATAAGTACCTGATATAGTGTTATCTACTGAAGAAAGCATCGTATCATGAATTGAACTCCCTGCTGGCCATCTGATATAGTGCTATCTACTGAAGATAGCATCGTATCATGAATTGCGCTCCCTGCTGGCCATCTGATAGAGTGCTATCTACTGAAGATAGCATCGTATCATTAATTGAACTCCCTGTTGGCCATCTGATATAGTGCTATCTACTGAAGTTAGCATCGTATCATGAATTGAACTCCCTGCTGGCCATCTGACATGGTGCTATCTCTGAAGATAGCATCGTACTGAGCTGAAGCATCATATATCATGAATTGAGCTCCATGCTATTACCACCTGATGTAGAGCTATCTACTGAAGATAGCATCGTATCATGAATTGAATTCCCTGCTATAACTACCTGATATTGTGGTATCTACTGAAGATAGCATCGTATCATGAATTGAGCTCCCTGCTGGCCATCTGATAGAGTGCTATCTACTGAAGATGGCATCGTATCATGAATTGAACTCCTGCTAACATTTGATATAGTGCTATCTTCTGAAGATAGCATCGTATCATCAATTGAACTCCCTGCTGGCCATCTGATAGAGTGCTATCTGCTGAAGATAGCATCGTATCATGAATTGAACTCCCTGTTGGCCATCTGATATAGTGCTATCTACTGAAGGTAGCATCGTATCATGAATTGAACTCCCTGCTGGCCATCTGACATGGTGCTATCTCTGAAGATAGCATCGTACTGAGCTGAAGCATCATATATCATGAATTGAACTCCCTGCTATAACCACCTGATGTAGAGCTATCTACTGAAGATAGCATCGTATCATGAATTGAATTCCCTGCTATAACTACCTGATATTGTGGTATCTACTGAAGATATAGCATCTTATCATGAATTGAACTCCCAGCTATATAAGTACCTGATATAGTGTTATCTACTGAAGAAAGCATCGTATCATGAATTGAACTCCCTGCTGGCCATCTGATATAGTGCTATCTACTGAAGATAGCATCGTATCATGAATTGAGCTCCCTGCTGGCCATCTGATAGAGTGCTATCTACTGAAGATAGCATTCGTATCATGAATTGTACTCCCTGCTGGCCATCTGCACTGAAAGCCAAACTGGAGTCTAGGTGACTCTAAAAGTGGAGTTCAGCCACTCTGCGACTCTATGTCTAAAATGACTCCATATTGAGAGTCATTTGACTCCATTGAAGAGTCATAAATTTCTTGACTCCGCTGAAGAGTCACTGTTGATGACTCTTCACAGGAGTCATTTTACTCCCAATATAGAGTCATTTTAGACGCGTAGTGGCTGTGGCTGGACTCTGCTGCTAGAGTAACCGAGACTCCATTAATAGAGTCACCATGACTCCATTACAGGGTCACTCCGACTGTCCGAAAAAAAGACAAAATAATGATACACATAGATGTACATCAAGATAAAAATTCAAAGTATAGACCTACCGGAATAGGAGACTTTACTCTGAGTTTCACGCCATTTTTTTTCTTTTTTATTAAAGGACATTCACTACCGGAATGCCCTATTTGCAACACATATACAATATTTACAAAGTCATTATTAGAAAACTATGTTTACAGCTTATAAAAACTATGTTTACGACAAGGTACCATGTAAATAAAGATCACACGAAAGATCTTCTGAAGATAGCATCGTATCATCAATTGAACTCCCTGCAGGCCATCTGATAGAGTGCTATCTACTGAAGATAGCATCGTATCATGAATTGAACTCCCTGCTGGCCATCTGATATAGGCTAGTGCTATCTACTGAAGGTAACATCGTATCATGAATTGAACTCCCTGTTGGCCATCTGACATGGTGCTATCTACTGAAGATAGCATCGTACTGAGCTGAAGCATCATACATCATGAATTGAGCTCCCTGCTATAACCACCTGATGTAGTGGTATCTACTGAAGATAGCATCGTATCATGAATTGAACTCCCAGCTATAACTACCTGATATAGTGGTATCTAGTGAAGATAGCATCGTGTCATGATTTGAACTCCCTGCTGGCCATCTCATAGAGTGCTATCTACTGAAGATAGCATCGTATCATGAATTGAACTCCCTGCTATAGCCATCTGACATGGTCCTATCTACTGAAGATAGCATCGTACTGAGCTGAAGCATCATACATCATGAATTGATCTCCCTGCTATAACCACCTGATGTAGTGCTATCTACTGAAGATAGCATCGTATCATGAATTGAACTCCCAGCTATAACTACCTGATATAGTGGTATCTAGTGAAGATAGCATCGTGTCATGATTTGAACTCCCTGCTGGCCATCTGATTGAGTGCTATCTACTGAAGATAGCATCGTATCACGAATTGAACTCCCTGCTGGCCATCTGATATAGTATTATCTACTGAAGATAGCATCGTATCATGAATTGATCTCCCTGCTATAACCACCTGATATTGTGGTATCTACTGAAGATAGCATCGTATCATGAATTGAACTCCCAGCTATAACTACCTGATATAGTGGTATCTAGTGAAGATAGCATCGTGTCATGATTTGAACTCCCTGCTGGCCATCTGATTGAGTGCTATCTACTGAAGATAGCATCGTATCACGAATTGAACTCCCTGCTGGCCATCTGATATAGTATTATCTACTGAAGATAGCATCGTATCATGAATTGATCTCCCTGCTATAACCACCTGATATTGTGGTATCTACTGAAGATAGCATCGTGTCATGATTTGAACTCCCAGCTATAACTACCTGATATAGTGGTATCTAGTGAAGATAGCATCGTGTCATGATTTGAACTCCCTGCTGGCCATCTCATAGAGTGCTATCTACTGAAGATAGCATCGTATCACGAATTGAACTCCCTGCTGGCCATCTGATATAGTATTATCTACTGAAGATAGCATCGTATCATGAATTGAACTCCCTATAACATTAACACTATATCAGATGGCTATAGCAGGGAGTTCAATTCATGATACGATGCTATCCTCAGTATCAGATGGCCAGCAGGGAGTTCAATTCATGATACGATGCTATCTTCAGTACTACTACTATTATACTACTACCACCCATGAAAGTGGTTTAATAATGCCACTATTCGTGCATTATTAAACCACTTGCCTAATGACTACTATACTCAGCCCTTTGCATTTTAGGATTTCGTGATCCCAGCATCTCTTTTTATGACATTTTTAGTAGATATCCACGAAAAAGCTTATTTCCAAAATTTCAGTTGATTCCGATTTTGCGTTTGCGAGTTATGCATGATTATGTGTATTACACTGCTCCATAGACAGTGTGTTGTAATTTCGTTCTGGTGCACCAGAACGAAATTCAAATTTAACGATATTTTTGCTAAACGAATTAATCTGCAAGAAATATTTGGTACATAAACATTATGTAGCCAGAGGTATCCAGTGGTTTTTTTGGAAAAGTGGGGGGATGAGGCTGTGGATCACGACATGCCCCTTTAATAGTAATAGTTCTAACCCTAAACCCTAAACCATAACCCTAACCCTAAACCCCAAACCCTAACCATAACCTTATTTTTTTTAAAACTTTTTACCCCATAATTAGGCCTATCCTTATTCTTCAAGTTAGGGCCTATAGGAATCCAATTACTTTACTGAAATTTCAGTGATTAAAGACAAGTGGTTCATTATATGTTAAGAAATGCAGGTACATTCTAAGAAATGAGGTACCGGTACATTCTAGCGGTAGGCCTTCCTCTTTTATAAACGCCAATCGAACAATTTTCTAGGCCTATAGGCCTACATCACTTTCAAAAGGCAAGTTGATTTCAAGAGATGCATCATGCTACTATATAGTTTTATGGTAGGCCCAAATTATTATAAGCCTAATGATGCCCAATTTGTTGTGGGCAAAATAATTTGATGGGTGGGCATTTCCGTATGATGGCCAAGTTGAACCTAGTTTCCTGTTACCCGGGGCAGCGTTCCCTAAAACAACTGCACAACCCATCTGCGCTATTATAGTCATGATAGTTCGGCTGGTTTTTTTGTGTGTTTTGTTTTTAGTTTTTTGTTTGTTTGTTTGTTTTGGTTTTGTTTTTCAAATGCGAGCTTCTGAAGCATAAACCCCTCCTAGAGTACAACAAAAAGACTTGAAAGTGGTCCTTGTTAGCTCTTGTTATATACAGGCTCGAGGAAATAGGAGACCATTTTTATTTTTTATTTTTTTCAAATACGAGGTTCTGAGGGTATTTAAAACTCCCTACGTACCGGTACCACAAAAACACTTGAAAGTGATCTTTGTCGGGCCTCATAACTATAATATATTTATCATAGGCCTAAAGGTTTCTTTAAAATATTTCAAAGTTTTTTAAAAACAATTTAAGAGAAAATCGGGAAAAATTAATATCAAAAATCTGACTACTCCCAGAAAAAAAATCGGCCTATAATGGCTGGATTCTGGATTGCCAGCTCTGTCCTTCTTTCTGGGGATTTTCGCAAGCAAGTCTTGGTGAATGCATGTGCGTGGCAAATTCCACCCCGTGAGCATGTTGGTAATGTTTACGTTTGATGCAATTTGCATATTTTGGTGCTCAGCAGCGTCGCGTTCCGGTTTAGAGCTAATACAAATTGCGAGATATTAAAGTTCTACGGAACCAGCGTGTAAGTGAGCATGGTGCGCAGTGAAATTAAAACGACCTTGAATGTGTTTATTTGATAGAAATAAATGAACAAGATTGAGCTTGTTGAGCTGCGTCACTGCATATTCAGAAGTAAAAGATATCGACATCTGTTTACTGTGTGGTGCGGAGTGGTGCTCAAGTCAAAATAGTAACCTAAAGCCGGGACCTAAAGTAAGTAAACAAATTATTATTACATTGTATTACGATGATCATGATATAAACATTGCATGATCAGCAGTGCTGATAATACTAAATAACATTATCAATCATGACTGCTTTTGTATAGAGTAAATCTAGTTCACCACGTAAACTTGTATGGCTCAAAATTCGGACCGCTCGCCAATGAACAGATCAGTTTGTGAATGAGGACATCGCGATATAAGTTACTTGTACTAGAGTAAATCGATGTCACGTCACGGTCACAAGACATTGCAAACGATATACAATACATGTAGGCCTACAAGTACTAGATATTAAATAAAACACAAGATGTATACGTTGCTAGTAATAGTACTGTTTGCTTGATGAACTGTACGTTTTCCCCACACCAGGCCATTTGTGCAGTACCAGACAAAAAATGTATTCATCTCATCTGTTTACAAACAACTTCAAACCATGGAAGAAAGAGATGAGAAGGAACCACAACGACTTCGATCGGCCAAGTTTTAATCCGTTTATCTATTGACGCATGAAAAGAAAAGCTATCAATGGTACTTACTTTCATGTATGATCCATTTACCGCGATCGATGCTTGGCAAAATCATTACTGGAAAAAATTTATAACAAACCCATCCACGAACAAACAAACGCTACCCAGAAGTAAGATTATGGAATTTCACTGATGCTCTGAAAATGTATAGTAGCTTTGTTTTGGGATCTACAGTCAAACTGTTTTCTTGATCGTGTTGTGTAGAAAATGTCCTATAAAACATCGAAAAGGTAATCAAAATCTGCCGTTTTTTTGTTGAGTTTCATCTTTAGCAAATAAGGTAAGATTTTGGTGACTTTTTCGATGAAAAATAGATGTAAAATGTTCTTAAATAATGCACAATGTTCCGGTTGAGTCCGGTACATAAAACCTGTTTAATTTAATAGTTTATATGTGTATAATCGTAACTAGCTAACTCGCTTCAGTGCCAAAGACTGCCAACTCTGAGAAAAAAGTCATCAAAGTTCGGAAAAATTGGGCAAAATGGAAGAAAAAGATGTAGGCCATCAATGACCGATGATCACGTCACCAAAGAAAATCCTATAGGGTGCTTGCACGGAAGGTCATTAGTTCAAATCATCCTTCACACACGCTCCAGAAGACACGCAAATACATGGAATACAATACCAATCACCTATTTAACGCGGGGTATTGATCAAGGTAAATCCTCATGAATAACAATGTCAACTAAATGTCGGTAAAGGGAGTGGACAAAGTGAATGCGTTCGTTGTGGTTCCTTCTTATCTCTTTCTTCCATGTTCAAACGGAGAGATAGTAGACAAAAGACGTAGCTGTCATAGCTCCAAACACTCAGCCAGGTATCAGGTAGATGGTCCACAGTTAGTACGAGGAACCCATACCGTACTTAGCTAAAATAGGGCAGCGTCAATAACGAAAATGTCATACCGATAAATGACACGTCTGTTTTGCCCGTTTTTTTTAAGTTTGCCTTGCGAACTAGTCCACAGTAGATTGATTCACTTGATATGTTGCCAGGTTAAAACTGGTCCCTGAGTAGTTCGCAAGGCAAACTTAAAAAAAACCGGGCAAAACAGACGTGTCATTTATCGGTATGACATTTTCGTTATTGACGCTGCCCTATTTTAGCAGAGCTAAGTACGGTATGGGTTCCTCGTACTAGTCCCTGATATGAGATGGGGGGGTAGGGCTATTTTCCTTCTGGACTAGTCTATGTAGGCTGTGCCCCTCAGAAAAATATAGTACTATATGTGTGGGACTATGTGATCGTGGCCCATAGTTTTAACAAGAACCTCGCATGCCATGGCAGTCTAGTAGGTCCTATTTATATATTGTCGGTAGTGGCGGCGCCGCTTGTGGGAGGGGGGCATGGGGGAAAATCTCCTACTCAGTCAGAACTCTTGCCCTGGGCTCTTGTCTCCACCAGTAAAAACCTAAAATTACGAAATTCTCTGCCTTTCTCGCAAAATTGGTTGATTCACCCCCCCAAAAAAAAAAAAATGCTGGCAATCACCGCCACTAGTCTGATTGTGCAGACCCATCTGTGATTCACAGATATAGGATAGACATAGAGTAGAGGTCTGCCTCAGAAACTGCTGACTCATCATGCCTGAATATAATACATGATATGTGATGCCTGAATGTTCCTGACATTCAACTTGTGTGTTATTTTACTTTGGAACAGGTTTGTGTCTGACTGATCCAGTTACAACCAGTCCTGGGCAGCTAGTATTGACTGAAGGCTACTAAACTATTTTATGTGAGTCATGTAGTTGAACTAAGGGAATGTGCAAAAAACAAAAACCGAACAAACTTTTCAGTGGTGTAGCATGGGTCAACACATTGGAGGGGGTGGGGGCACCGACCATGATTGGGGGGGGCACCGACCATGATTGGGGGGGCACCAGGTCTGATTGGGGGAGGGGCACAAGCTGTTTTTCTGCAATTTTCCTATGGGATTTAAAAAAAATTCAGATCGATTGGGAGCACATGCCGCCCCTATGATGCTACGCCACTTAAACTTTTTGAGTATATCATTAGATTTATAAAGTAAACTTTGAGGACTGTTAAATGTCATAAATATGAAAAATATGATCCAATTATTTTTTTAAATAATTTGTCGTTAAATTTGGATTATATCGAGAAATTCAACAAATCAAAATATTTGGGATCAGAAGGACGTTCCTTGTGTTCAGAATGCAATTTGGTGTTTCTGATGTGCTCTCTGGCCCCACAAAAAATACTGTGCAAAGGTGGGTGACCGACCCCTTATTTATAGGAGAACAAAAAAGATTTCTCCAAACAAAGTATGAAGCATTGGCAAGTTTAACAACTACTCGATCCCCTTTCAAGGAAAATACAGTACTAATTTTTTGGGATTAAAAAATATTATCAAGTTCTGCCAAATGATAGCTCAATCCTAATCATTCATTTAGTCCTAACTGGAGATAAAAGAAAAAGTTCACTATTTTACTAATTTCTTGAAAAAAGAGCCAAAAACATGCATTTTGCGGCATGTTTTCTGACAATCGAGTCACAAAAATCACAGACTTGGAACAAGTCTAAGCATTCAAAATCTTGCCTATATATGCCGAAATTTTGCTCTAATTTTGCACTTTTTTGTGTTACTTTAATTAAATGGTTGATTATAAGAATAAAACATGTCTTTTCCAAAAATTAGAATGCATAAACTGAAATTAGTCTTAGTACATGTACAAGATTGTCACAGCATACGAAAAACACCCTAAAAGCGCATGTGTTTGACCCTTATTTCCAAACACCTAACTAACCAGTAAAAAGTCAGCAGCTCTTGGAATAATTTTACAAGAGCAAAATGAAAATCATGGTGGGCCTCACCAACCCTACCTCCATGGTCATCTTTGATGACTGGTACAATCCCCAGTTACGGTAATCACTAAAATGAGCGCAAAGGACGTATCTACGATTAGTTTAGATCGTTTGGGCATAAACACATGCAGATATAAATCTTAGGGGGTTGTTGGTACAAACCCCTCCCCTTTGTAGTTCTAGGGTTAAGTAAAATTAGTGTGTAAGATGCAGAATAAGATGGGCTACATCCGGGGGTCAGTTGGTGTTGGCAATGTGAAAAAACGGGTCATTAGGTGTAGGATTTGCCAAAAATACCAGGGTCTTTTCATGGGCACATGACGTATGTCAATATATGGGAGTGCCCCCCCCCCCACCCCCGGGGCTACATATTGCTTAAACATATTTAATTCTGATACCTATTTCACAACTTGTGTCCAAAGTAATTCACCCTGTGATTTTATTCTGGGATACACTGTATTAGAATCTTTGTCATCTTTGATCATGTTGATATGAGGTAACAATTCAGTATCGAAGTTACATAATGTTACTATGTCAACAGGATCACGCTCTTGAGTAATGAACAATGATCAAAATGATCACCACACAAAGTATATGGTGCTCGAAGGCATACCAAAATAGCATGATCAGGTAACCAAGAGAATTACGTAACAACTTCAATGTTGAATTAAAGAGATTGACTTCATAATTCTTATACATATGTAGTTAACAAAACTTGTTTTGTATATAGATCTGTACATGTGCATGGGGCATGTGCATCAAGTTAAATAGACAAGATAAACTTGATGGTATGTGGTGTGTAAACTTTACATAATACATTCAAGATAAAAGCTTTAGTTGTGTAATACTAACTAATCAATATTTATACTATTATAGTAAATACAACATATCTTCTAGAATAGGGGGCTATCATTTTCTCAGGAAGGGGGGTCCCAAATATCCAGGGGGTCATAAACTTTTTGATGACCAAAATGTAGGGAGTCACAAGATGGCCACAGAATGTGTGTCTACTGTCTATTTTATTCAAAAAGACTGATTTCAATACAATTTTAACATAGGGGGTAAGGTGTATCGGTGTTGGGGGCATAAAATTTTTGTTACCGAAATGGGGGGGGGGGGTGCAATTTTATTGACACTGACTCTTTGTAAATTTGGGACCCCCTTCCGAAGAAAATAGTGCCCTTAAGGCAGCTGTGTACTCTCAGACATGCATGTAGTAAAAGTGCAATAACTTTGTAATTATTCGCAAGACATATAAAAGTATACATTTTTATGAAGGCAAGACATCAATAAATCTTAATATAAATACAGATTTGGGGTAAAAACAATTATTATGAAGAAAATCACAAAAAGTGAGTTTTTGGCAATATTTGTTAGGTACATCATAACAAAAAACACTCTTTCCAAAAATATATTTTATTTTGTTTTTAGCTCAATCTTGAGGCTCCAATCCAAAAACTTTTTTTAATTTTTTGATATTGGCCTTATTTTTTGAGATATTGACCATATAAGGCATCAAATTGAACTTTTAAAATTCACAAACGACTATTTGCACAAAATGATGCCTAAAATCGGAAATAGACCAAAATATAAAAAAATGAGAAAACCGTTTCTTGAGTCGATCATGCTTTTTACGATGATCATATTTGCTTACCTATAGATGCTGTATTTATTGAGTTATCGTAGTACCTAAATCGTCATTTTACTGAGAAAATGAACATTGAAATAATGGCCGTTGAAGTGGTCACATTTGCACTTTCATCGAATCTCACAGGAGAATGCGGCAGTTTTCGCTTTTGTACCTTATATTACGTGAACATCGGGTAAATCCACAGACCCTTGAGAAGTTTGAGCTAAATCCATTAATAACTTGATATTTAAATCGGGGGAAAGAACTTGAAAAAGCCCACATTTTATCAGCTAAAACAGAGCCATTTGACCACTAGGTTTTTGTGAAATCATAGCTTCCGTGGCGTTTCCATAAGATGCGCCGCGATGCAGATAAGCGTCAGCGTATCATGTAAGCGATTTAAAGCGTTAACAAATTGCGCGATGCGTTGTTTGCTGCGTGTACCCTGCTGGTTCAACAAAGATTGTCTTTCCTTTTCAATTTCAAACACGAGTGGAATAGTGAAATAAAATCCTTAAAAAATTGCAGTTGGAGTTTACAAATCTGGATTTTCATTCCTTGTATTTATAAAAAACATAACAAAGTACAAACATATCAAAAAAACTCAATTTTGCGAAAGAAACAATGTCTAGAGTACACAGCCGCGTTAATCAAATGATCTTGAAGGTATTCATTCAGTAGCTGTAGAAGTTTGTCCATTGAGGAGGTCAAGCGAAAAGTTTTAGTTAGTAAAGCTGCTAAGCTCCCAAATTTAGCACAATTGTGCACTTTGTGATAAAAGCATGGGAAGCTATGGGAGTTTGCACGCATGAAGTACATGGTCCAAAGATAGTTTGAAGATGTGGCAGGAGGCATTGGATTTGACCTTAGTGACCAGTAGAGGTCACAAAAGGTCATACAGGGGTAAAAATGTGCTCTTTACTTGAATTTGCAATATGGAAGTCAACGGGCCCTATGGTCAGCCAATGACATTTGATATTTTTAATCTCTATCTTAACAAAATAGATATGTAAAACTATTCTTTTATGATTTCTGTCTGGTAAACGAACATAATACAACACACACAAGTACTTGAGGTGTAATTTCTAATTGTATGCATGATGATATGATTATATCTTCCAGAGATTAACTTCACACAGGCATTCAGCCAACATGGTAGACAGCATATACAGGACCAGATCCCTCGGGGTAGCAGCCCAAGGTATCCCAGATCAGTATGCTGATGGCAAGGCTGCTAAGGTGTGGGAGTACTACATAGGCAGCCGACGTGAACGTACAGAGGTGTATCGTGAATGGATAGTGAAGCTACTCAGAGACAGGGGTTGTCAGAGTGTGTTGGATGTTGCGTGTGGCACGGGTAAGGGTATAACAAGTTATTTAGAAAATTAAAGTGCTTAATGATCAAACTTTAAGCCAGAAATCTTAGTCTCTGCCGACTACAATGTTCATTTTGGATGATTATTTGAGCCACTGTGCTCGAGAATCTAAAAAGTGGGGGTAGGAACAACATATTATTTTTACGACTAAATGTGTGAGATTATATACTTATTTTACAACTTTATGCATGCGATTTACTACCTAGGCGTGAGATTATACTACTTTGGCGTGAGAAAGTGACCCAATGCGTGAGAGTTGACAGCCCTGTTGTGACTGGTCAGAACTTGTTCATTGACCACTCTTTGAATCTGACAACCACCACCCTTATGCATACTGTGATATTTGACAGTGACACCCAAGTAAGATGGTATGTCATCATCACTGAAATCCCGACTGAACTCTGACTGGCTGACTGACAACTTGGGAATAGGGGACCGTTCTGAAAAATCACCTTAATTTTTCTTGTAGAACATGAGTTTACACTATTTTCTATGGGGTTGGCGACATTTTTCATGACCAAAAGGGGGGGCCTGAAAATGATTTTAGATCCGAAAGGGGAAATTGAAAAAAAAATGTGGATTTTTCTTTTTGCATCATTTTTACCCCTCCCCATTACAAGTGTGTGTGAAGGGGCCTTGTTCTTTAATATATGACAGAGCTATGATTTGTTGATTGTACTAGAAATAGTTTAATCGTCAATTATAATAATTAAAAAAAGAATACAATTAAACAAAAACCAGGGGTCTAAAGAGCCACTTGAAATGTGCACTATGTACGTTCACCTGTGTGGTGCAACAACCACTCTAGTTTACTTGGGATTTGGGAAAGCTCACCATGAAAAGTACAAAAATACATGAAATAAAATGACTGTGTCAGCACAATATCAGTGAATGATGATGAACAAAAAGAAAAAAGTACACAGTAAATAGTAATATCGAATAGTACGGTAATGAAATTTTATTAGCTTTTAAGGATCTGGAATGAGCGTTTTTGGCGTTTGACAGTATTTTTTGTGGGACATGAGAGCACATCAGACATATCAATTGCATTCTGAATATGAAGAATGTCTTTCTGATATCAAATAATTTTCATTTTTGAAATTCACGATATGATACAAATTTTATGACAAATTATTAAAATTTGATATTTTTCACATTTTGATATATAACAGTCCTCGAAGTAAATTTTATAAATCTAATGATATATTCTTAAAGTGTATGTAGCTGGGAGGAATGCCAATGATCAATTGAAAATTTTGACCTTTCATATTGAAGATATGGATTTTTCCAAAAGACCTATTTTTTTTGTGTTTTGGGAAAAAATCCATATCTTCAATACTGAAAAGGTCAAAATTTTCAATTGATCGCCTGCTTTTCATCCCACCTACATACACTTTAAGTATAAATCATCAGATTTATAACGCTTACTTCGAAAGTACTGTTAAATATCAAAAATATCAATTTTAATCATTTTATTACATTGCTAATTTCAAAAAATCAAAATTATTTTATATCAGAAGGACATTCTTCGTATTCAGAATGCAATTCGATATGTCTGATGTGCTCTAATGTCCCACAATAAATACTGTCCAAACGTTTATACCCCACCCCTTAACATTGTTGAATTTTATTTGCTTAGAATTTTCAATAGCATGCATTGCATACCTGACCCATTTAATTTTGAATTCCAATCACAACTGTTGGTTGCATCACATACGGATCAATTAAGAAAAAAATTAGGTCATCCGGTGGATGATAGGGTTGTGAAATCTGGTCATCCACCAAAATTTTTGTTCATCCGTATATATTTTAATTTAGATTTTTTAATCGGTATTGGAGTGTCCCTGGACCTAGAGCTAAATGCTAGGATCAAAAAAGTTTTTTGTATTTTTAATATGCAAAGTTTAATTATAAATGCATGTTCATTTCACACTCTGTGAATGATATTAAATTGGATACAAATTCAGTGCATTTTGAAATCATTAATACAGCATTTCTTTTTAATCAACCATTTATGAATGATCCTAGCAATTAGCTCTATAGGGCCAGCCAGGGATACTCCAAAACTGATTTAAAAAAAAAAAGCTTGATTATATCTGTATGTGATATGTCATTCCCGTATAGATCTGTATGTCAAAAAAAAAAAAAAATAGCAAAATGATTCCCCCGCTGAAATTCACTTTTGCCCCAATGTCCCCCCCCCCCAAAAAAAAATCCTGGCACCACCACTGATTGTTTCAAATTTTTGCTCCAAATTGAAGCTGATGAAACTACAAATGGTGTGACAATATACAGGCAGACTAAGACCTAAAAGAAAACAATATTTGATTGGCGTAACAGCCAAACCCGACCGACCCTAATCAAACAATTTTACGTCAATCAAACAATTTTTTTAGGCCTAACCCAGATTTGTTTACATATCTTTCCTGTACTGCTGGGAATCTGTTACAAGTGACGTCAAGCATGTGCATTGGACCTTGTGGAAAATAATATACGCTCGACGGTTAGCAGTATACGCTTTTAATTTGTAAAAGTAAATCTGCAAAATATTATGCCTCATTTCCACACACACGGCATGTTGCATGAATTGGGGAAAATCCCTCTGTTGGACTGCCATCAGATCATGCAACTTTATATTATAAAGCATGCTAGCTTTGCTTTCATAGTAGAATGGGCCATAGTCATGGGCGTTTGGAAAAATGAACCACTTTTTGTTCGTTTTTCAGCTGCTTGGATTTGGCTCAATGCCCCCTGCCCCCCCCCCCCCACACTTTTTTTTATGAATTAACACCACTGCCCATTAGTCATATGACTGGGGTCATTCCAGTTGGAGGGGAGCAATGGGGGTATGTTACATGCACCCTCTCAAGCATATTCAAATTAATACAGAATCAGTGTAGATATTTTCAGTCTACATATATTTTAGACAATTTTGGTCTCTTCCCGGGGGGGTCACTCGCTTACCAAAGTGGTATATGCATGCTCGTCCCAGCACCTCAAAAATGGACCCTAAATGGCGTAATCAGTGTAGAAAAATTTCACCCCTTATTGGCGTAAGGCTCTGAAAATCTTACCCCTAAAATATGGCGTAATTCGGTGTAAGAAACTAAAACGGACCCCTAAATGGCGTAAACTCTAAAACAAACCCATGGAAATTGAAAAAGATACCCTAAACGTTTAAACTTTACCTGAAAAGTACCCTTTTTTCTAAAAACGTCGACGCCGCCACAAGGCCAAAAATCGACCCTTTTTCGACGTTTTTGGGGACGAGCATGCGTACCACTTCGGTATGTGAGTGACCCCCCCGGGGGTCTCTTGCCCCCTGAATGTTTTTCAACTTTGTATGTTTGCTGATGCATTCTTCCAGGCATGTAACCTGATGCATTCTTCCAGGCATGTAACCTGATGCATTCTTCCAGGCATGTAACCTGATGCATTCTTCCAGGCATGTAACCTGATGCATTCTTCCAGGCATGTAACCTGATGCATTCTTCCAGGCATGTAACCTGATGCATTCTTCCAGGCATGTAACCTGATGCATTCTTCCAGGCATGTAACCTGATGCATTCTTCCAGGCATGTAACCGGACCTGATGTGTTTTGAGAGAGCAAAAGCCCAGTCACTGAGAATATAGTCTACAATGTATGTCATTTTCATAGCCCCTTTTTGAAATTCATACTTCAATATCAAATTATCTCACAATGAGTACAAACGAGAACCACAACCACTCTCATCCAAAAACTGTGGCTGCACACACTAAAAACTACGGGGTTATATTTTCCGTGGTCATTTTGAATTGACCACGTTTGGGGTTGTTTTGACCCTTCAAGGGGGTTGTACTGTTTTAATTTGACCACATTCACGAGGTCATTTTAGCCACGCATTTAACGTGGTCAAAAACTTAGTGGTCATTTTGCCGATACCGTCGGCGCATTGATATCAGTTTCAATCTTCCGCTTTGAAAATCTCAATTCATAAATGAGTTTAAACATGAGCTGCAATTAATGTTTGTTGATTAATAAATAAAACTAATTTTTTGACCAAATGTTACCCAATTTATCAACTTTATAATGACTTGCATTTCGGAACTATTTGCACACACGGTGTGCATCGGCTCACGTGGTCACATCAGCGCCATATTTGTTCTGATTGTGCAGCTCAGCGGATTGTCGTGTGTGCTTGTCTGCATGATGGAATATGAAAAGTTAGTTAAAAAGTGAGACTGACTGCAAGGATGCATAGACCCTTGTCTATGCACGCAGATTCATTCCAATTTCATGCTGTCGTGGCTGGTGTCTTGGCTGCAGTTGTTATAAGCTTATATCATGTAAGCTTATAATACGTGAACTGTCATAGGCGATGACTGACTGTGACTCTGTGTGTGAATGTGATACACAGACGCAGTTTGCTGTTTATGTAATGCTTTCTCTGTGCAGAAACACACTTATGTCCTGGTGGGACCAGCATGACCATAGGCCTACTAAAAAAATCCAAACCACCCCTAAATGTGGTTATTGAGTAACCCTATAAAACAACCCTTTCAAATGGGTCATTTCATTTGACCCCGAAATGAGGTCATTAAGTAACCCAATAAGGCAACCCTTTTGAAGGGGTCATTTCATTTGACCCCGAAATGTGGTAATATTTTGACCCCAATGGGGTTACTATTTGACCCAAATACGTAGTCATTGCAATGACTCGATTTAATGGGGTCAAAATGACCCCGTTAGTGGTATGGTGTTTAGTTGATAACTATGCTGGGGTCAAAAATGACCCCGTTTGGGTCATTTTTTGACCCCGTAGTTTTAAGTGTGCAGGGGGATGTGTTTGTTTTATGGAAGGGCATAGCTGCATGGGGTGAATACACTAAATGTGACCAGCTCCAACAAAACCTGGAACAAGTCGCCAGACATGTTTTTTAGTTATAGGCCTTTCAAGATGACATTCCTATAATAAAAAATCAAATTTTGGAATTCTTAATTTCATGGTATTTCAAATCCTTGAAAGTACTTGAAAGTACTTATTAAAAATCAATAATTGACAGTTGAACTATGATAATCCCTATTCAATCCTGTGTAAAGCAGGAAACTAATTAGCCCATTACTCAGAATAGCAGTTTGGCAATAATATCAAGGTACCCTTTACACAAAATTATCCATATCTTGAAAAGTATTGATGCTATGTATATTGGTATCATTTTGAAGCTTATTGTCCCGCAATGTTTTGCAGGTCAGGGGGGGGTGATGTTTACGGGGCACCTTGTAAATAACATATGTGACCCCTCGGCACAACTGAGCCCGGATGTCGCCAGTGCCACTATTGAGATATGCTCCATCGAACTTAACAATAAACAATAGGAAACAAAGGATTTATTGACTGTTTTATTGATTTTTCACTATTTAAATGTCAAGTACTATAGACATGATATACATCATTTTAAAGCTAATTTCAAGCAGAATATTTTGGTTGAATATCTCAAAAATGATGATTGGCGACTTCAGGGCTCAGTTGTGCCGAGGGGTCACATATTCTAAAAAAGGCTTGGGACAACAGTACAGAATTTACTGCATGATTACTCCCCGGATTACTCTTTTTTAGGTCTGGCCCAAAAAGAATATGATTTTGATTTCAGGTAACAGGAATATCAACTTTTTGTAAGTACCAGGTTGGCAGCTGAACTCAAATAAGCTCACCTTTTTATGGTGAATCACATGGCTTCAATTGGATTCAGACAACTTCTAGGATGACAGAACAATGAAGAATTCATTTGTACTAGTCAAGCATAACTTGACAGATTGTTTATTATCATTTTATCGTGTTATGTAAATATTTGACACACTTATCTTGTGATAATGTAGATAGAGTTATATAACATTGGATAAGAGGTCTTAAATAGCAAACAGCCTGTGACATAATCCCCGAATAATTCACATGTACATTGACCTCCTAAACTTACACAAAGAGAGAAATTCACTTTGATCAAAGATGTCGCTGATGGAGAGTGTACATACAGCCTGTTATGTCAACAGAATTTGTGAAATTAGCTGATCCCAAAAAATCTGAAGAGGGAACAACTAGTGCAACTCAAAATATTTTCCTCTTCCAATTTTTCTTTAAAAAAGAGATCAATCAACATTAAATTCCCATTTCAACTAAGGATTAGCCTCACACTCAAGTTTGGTTTGGGTAGGGGTGTGCAGCTTAGAATCTGAAAGTGGATCCATCAATATACCAAGAAATTTGGACCCATCGATATACCAAAAGTCAAATTTTTGGCCAAATTTAACACAAATTGTTTTGCCGGTAGTTTATACCAATTTTTTTAGCCCTAAAAATTTGGAGAAATATCACAAATTTTGGCTGCAGTGAGGTAAAATTTAAGTATTTTCAGAAACAAATTGAGAACATACTTGAAAAAGGACCTATAGAAAAGGGGGATCATTTGTACCATGTACCCCTGGGGATTTACAGCATAAATCATTTTTGAAGGAGTGAGAATAAAAAGAACCCAAAATATGAATATTGACCGGGTCTTTACGAGGAGTGTCACCCGGGGTGGGGAAATTATTTTTATTATATTTTTTACTTTCTCTTTCATGGTGGTCATACGTTCTTGGTATTTCAAGATATGAAATGACATATATGAATATTGACCCGGGTCTTGTGATGAATGTCCAGTGGTATAACCAGCACTTTTTCAGAGGGTGGGCGAAGGGAGCAAGACAAATTTTAAGGGGGCAAACATTGACTAAAAAGTACTAAAAATCTTAAATATCGGGTGGCCACCATCCCATGGGGGATCAAGGGGGGGGGGGGAAGACTTTTCACAGGGGGGTAGCTTCCCCACTTTGCCCAGCTCTAGCAAAGATGATCACTTATTGACTTGGATAACACACACAGTTTTACTCATCAAGCACTCAAAGATCGCATGCAATGTCATTACTTTTATTGTTTTAACTAATGAAATAATATTATTCTTTTATTCTTTCAGAATTGATTCAGTCATGTTACTTGAAGAAGGGTTCCAGGTGATGAGCTGTGATGCTTCAGATAAGATGGTGATGCATGCCTTCAGAGAAAGATGGGACAGGCGTAAAGAAGAAGCTTTCGATGCATGGGGTAAGTCTGTCTTGTCTTGTCTTGTCTTAGGATGAATAGAAATATAGATTTAGTGTCTTTGCTTTCAGAGAGATATGGGACAGGTGTAAAGAAGCTTTCGGTGCATGGGGTAAGTCTGTCCTGTCCCCTGGGTCATGTCTTGTCTTGTTGTAGGAGGGATAGTGTCTGAGCTTTTAGATCAGAAAGATTGGGTGAAATCCTTGTTTAGAGTTAGTTTGATAAATTTTCGACATCCTAGCTTTAGGGTCATTTTTGAAAACAATTCACGCAGATGCTTACAACTTTTATACATAAGCGGCCCTCCCCAGGGTACCTCAAAATTTAGATGGTTAATAATTTGTTTTATATCACTCATACATAAAATCACTTTTCTTGAATAACTTTATAATTACCGGTATACTGATATGTCGGCACAACACAATTAAGCTTTGCCGTGACATTAATTTACCCACACTATGTCTACACTAAGCTAATGAACCTTATGTTGTGAATTCATGTATGAGTGATGTAATAGATGATTGTATATTAAAACAGTTTGTTCAACTTTGAAGGCCATAACAACAGGTGTTGAATCACAGATCCTCCACACGTGTTGAGGATATCTGGTTGAACACACCCAGCCTCCAGTAGACTGTTTAGCTTGTTTAAAGGAGTATTTCGTGATCCTAGCAGCCTCTTTTTATGACATGTTTCAGTACATATCCACGAAAAAAAGCATATTCCCAAAATTTCAGTTGATTCCGATATTGCGTTTGCGAGTTATGCATGATTATGTGTATTACACTGCTCCATAGACAATACGTTGTAATTTCGTTCTGGTGCACCAGAACGAAATTCAAATTTCACGATATCTTTGCTAAACTAATTAATCTGCAAGAAATATTTTGTACATAAACATTATGTAGACAGAGGTTTCCAGTGATATGAAAATCTCAACTTTTTTTGAGAAAAGTGGGGGGATGAGGCTGTGGATCACGAAATGCCCCTTTAAGGGGACTCGATCTTTTGTGCGTAATTATAGAGGGCCAGGGGATTCACTCTATCATTTAAAAAATTATTTGAAGAAGTCAAAGAGCCCTAAGAATAAAAATTGTAGTGTAATTCACACCAAACACAACTTCTTTATATGACAAAAATTAATTTTTGTAATGGATCAAAAACAAACGTTTTATATCAATTTTAAATTTAGCCTGAATCAGTAAATATGGTACCTCTCGCCCTTTTTTTAGGTCGAGGCTGTTTTTACCATTATGCAGCGAACCATTGTTGAAGCTATTTCATATACATGTGCAAAACATTCTAGAGCAAGAATGAGGCCATATACTGTTGAAATATCTTTTGTTGATTTCAAATGATAATGTCAAGAAGTCGTAAATTTTAAGGTCAAATTCCTAAAACCAAAACAAAACATTGCAACGCAGATATTTCCCGACTTACGCAATTTCATCATCACATCAGTGTCTTTATTATTTGTTTGAAACCTTTCCCAAACGTTCGTGCTATTTATGCATAAAACGGCTAATCTATCTTTACAAAACGCGTTTTTTTTTATTAAACAAAAGGATAAAGATGGCATTATGAGATTTATCTTTTCTCATTACACTCCTCCGCTCAACTGCCACCGTAGCGAGCGGTAAAGCACTAGACCCGTAATCAAAGGAAGTTCGAATCGCTGGTTCGAATCCCAACGAACCCGTGGAAACTTTTTTCTTCAAAATTCATGATCGCATTCGAAATGAGTCACTTGTCGGTAAATCATGTATCGTATCCTTAATGTTTACAACTATAAGCATCAAATCCTTGGATGGGGCACCCAGGCATTAGCACCAATCTGGCTTGAAATGTGGTGGGGACAACCGGCCAAAAAGTGGCTGAAAAGAACAAAAAATGGGTCATTTTGCCAAAAGGTGATTCCATAGACATGTAGGTGCAAGTTGGGATATAGGGTATGTATAAACATTACAGATATGCAAAAAAAAAAATCAGGTTTGAAAAAAATTAACCAATTTCATATTATAAGATAGTACATTATGGCTTTAAAATCTAAATTTTATTGTCAGGTTTAACTAAGGATTAGGATTTAGCTATGTTTTATTTGACAAAATAGATAATTTTTTTAATCCCAAAAATTTAGTGATGTAACTTTCTGGAATGGGCGGAGAGTAGCCTCACTCTCAAACCCTATACAATTCTATCATAGTGGGTCTTAGCTTTAGAAATTGAGGTTTGCCCTCCTATTGACCAGACTTCTACAGCCCATTGGGGGTTCATAGAGTTCAAATATGTGTTGCTATGGCCTTGTTGTGCAAATCTGGTCTACTAAAAAGGTCAATAGCCTTTTTCAACACCTACAATTTTGCCTAAAATGTCAGGGAGATGGGTGGCTAGCTAAGGCACTTTAAGTATTATCATTTCTTTCTCACCCTTTGACAGAAATTGAAATTGCCAACTGGCTGACTCTTTTTGACGACATCAAAAAACCAGGAGACGGTTATGATTGTGTCGTCTGCATTGGCAACTCCTTCGCCCATCTGCCGGACTTTGAAGGAAACCTATCCAATCAGAAGCTGGCCTTTAAGAATTTCCATGACATGCTTAAACCAGGCGGTGTGCTGATCATTGATCATCGTAACTATGATGCCATTCTGGATACTGGGAGGGCGCCTGTCAAGAATATATATTATAAGGTAAGCTATAGAAGCTTATAGAGAATGTCTTTAAGAATTTCCATGACATGCTTTTAGATACTGGGAGGAAACCAGTAATTAATTACCACTTGGGAGTTTCTTTCATTCCAGGAATAGATTATCTATGACCATGCATCAAGTGCCACTTGAGAGATCATAATAGGGGATTCGTAGTGCATGTCAAAGAGCTCCACGGAATCTGGTTTACAGCGGCATAATAACAAGCTCTGATTGGGGTGTCTAGCCAACTCAAGTGGCTATTATGTCTTATCACTCAAATTCAATGTCAGCCTTGGGGATTTGTTTTTAGAATATTTTGTACAATAGGCTGAGCTTGTAGCTGCAAGTGGGCTTATACCTGCAGGGTTATGGTAATAGAACATATTTATCCAGAGAAGATCTCTTTCCCTTCTCAGAATCTTTCGTCTTCAGCCTTCAGTAGATAACTTCCTATCAGTGGCGTGCCGTCAGAGGGGCACGGGGGCACATGCCCCCATCGATCTGAAATTTTAAAAAATCCCATAGGAAAATGGCCAAAAAACAGATTGTGCCCCCAATCAGACATGGTGCCCCCACTCATGGTCGGTGCCCCCCCCCCCATATGATGACCCACGCTACGCCACTGCTTCCTATAGCAGCTCTTTGAGCTAAACTGGAAGTGTGCAGATGCTGTGACCTCACAGTCGGTGCAGTGTGAAAAACATAAATTTGGTGCTGTACATCAAGGCAAGTAAGGCAAGACATCAGGCAAGTAAAAAGTAGGCTGACTGGCTTAGAGTGTCTTCAGGCTGGCAACATAGCACTGATTGAACTCAGTGCTATGGGCTTAAAAGCACAGATGGAGGGCGTGCACACAGCTGACTCGGGGAGATTGTTCCAAATATGGATTGTCCTTGGAAAGAATGAGTAGTTATAGACATCTATGGTTGCACTAGGGTGGTGATATCACCTCATTTCATCAGATGACACTCCTATTACTTTGTACAGGTTCCCTTTGTTTTCATTTTGAGAATAGACTGGCTTAAGGGGGTACTACACCCATTGATTTTTTTGTGCATTTTTTTTGCATTTTGTGAAGAAATTACAAAAAAAAATTGGACAAAGTGGTATGCAAAATGAAGGGCAAATCTTCTCGTTTTATTGGTGGCATCGGTATCAACGTAGCTTACATGCTTTTAAAAGTAGAAGCCAAAAGGTGGTACATCACTGATGATTTAAATTCACTTCATTTTGGAAAGCTTAATATCAACGGATTTCGTTAAAATTTTGGATATGTGTTGCTAACACGTTAGGGAAATAAAGTTGATATGTAAAATGGGAATAAGTGGTTCCTGATTTCTTTTATGACTTCATGAACTTGGTGCTCCACAACTATCAAAAAAGGAACTGGTTAAAATGCTTCTATTTTCAATGTTGAGCTATATTTTGTATTTTTAACTTGCGACATTATTTCACTGAAACTTAATTAAGCCATAGGTAACAGGTTACCACAACCATACTACAGCAATGTTGAAAAAAATTGTATTTCTTGTCACCTATACCACCATATTGGGTAGTTTTCCGTAAGCTTAGCTTTTGTGATTTTGGTAACTATTTTATATTTATTTGTGAAATCCATCTCAACTAGGCATTCTAAATTGTACTCACCATTTACATCCCAAGGTATATTAGTATATCCACCTTGCACTTCTCGATATATATCCAGTTAAAGACAGAATATCAAAATTATTCTTCATTATGATACATTTTGTATCACAGACTCTCACATGTGTATTCAAAATTGATGCTTAAATTTGACCTGAACCAATTGACCTATAACCTGACATACGGTGACCTAATAGCCTTTTCTTCTCCTAACAACACATCAATAACAACATCAATATCAAATTGACTAATGACTATGCATCTATTGTGTAAGTGTTTATTTAATTTATTCAGTGTTATATATTTTGCAAGCACCACTAGATTTTCTATAGAGAGTATAACAAAGGATTTAATATATTCTATTCATGTACCCTACTTGAACATGTTGAAAAGAATAAATTATGGTTTGTTATGAAACACGCATCTGAGTTACCAGGATACGGTAAACAAAAAATATATAGGGCTAAAATGACTTACTATACAATGGTTTAAAAACACCTTTTTTATTTATTTTTTAAAATTTTTTTTATTTCACATGATCCGTGCATATATCGCCTCGCTATAAATGAAAAAATACGTTTTTAGACCAATCAAACCAATATATGGGTGTAGTACGCCCTTAAGGTTATTAATTATTTTAAACTGTTGTGATTTGGTAGTTCACAGCATCTTACGAATGGTAGTGGGCTTTGGCAAAAACTGCATTGCTCAATTCATAGCGAGCGTGTAGAAGAATTAAAATATCACAGATATACTTTTATAGGTGCTGCGGTTCTTGAGTTACGTTGTAAAGAGGGCTGAAACAACAACACTTTTGTAAAACGTACATAACTCATTAACAACAATAAAAAAGTATACGATTTGTAGAATGAACTTTTGCAAAACATCAAGGTGTCAATTTTCAATAATATATTGATCTAGATAATGCCAATCGATTTTTAGGTTGCTTCGACCAACAATACCTCGTCTACCCTTAATATGGGTTGATAGTTACTTATGAAATAAACATTTTGCAAGATCTGGATTTGCTCTGTTCATTGAGGTGCATTTCATCAATATCGACCCATGTTGCATTAGATAGCAAATAAGTTCAGAAAATTAAGCGGATATACCATGTAAAGTCTTCAGGGGGCGTAATATTATCCTGATGTACTCTTTGTATTCTTCAATTTCAGGGCAACTGTATCACAGACATAGAAACCTCTACTCTGTTCAAGAATGGCAGGCCCTCCATGGTAACGCTGGACTACATTATAGATATCGGCTTGGCAAAGAAAGAAATGGAATCGGAAGACAGTGAACACCACAAGTTGCATACTCATAAGACGCCAAAACGGCTGGAGGATACTACTGGTGTGTGCAAGTAAGTTGCGAAGAGGCTTGACCAAAAGATCAAATTGAGGGCTTAAAACCTGACTCGCCTCCCAGGGGGGTACTTGGTACAAATGACCATACAGGGACATGCCGCAAACATGGGTAGCATTTTTAGCCTTTTGGTATATCAATGACCCCTTTTTCTAGGTCAATTTTGGTATATGGATGGGTACTTTTTCCAAATTTTCTCATTATTTTCCGGAAAATAGTTTACCTAGCTAAAATTTGGATGGGAAATTTGTAAAAACTAAGACAATTGTGACACGATCTGGTCCATGGGGGCCAAAGGCGGCAAATTTGAAACTGAGATAAAGGTGAAAATATGGAGTAAAAAAACAATAAAATACATAAGAAAATAGACATAAAAACTTCATAACTTTAGAACCAAGTATGCTAGACCTTTGGTGTTTTCAGTAAATGATAGCCAATTGTATGTATAATGTAACAATTACAGTAATTCTATTTTCAAAAATGCCTCCTTTGGCTCCATGGACCAGATCGTGTCAACCAAAAAATTTGACTTTTGGTATATATTGATGGGTCCAAATTTCTTGAAAAATTGGTATATTGATCGGTCCACTTTTAAATTCTTAGCAGCACACTCCTACCAAAACCAAACTTGAGTACCCCCGCCCCGGGACCCGCATATGTTTATGAGTTACAACCATATTGTAACATTTAATAAGGAGCACGCTCTCAATATTTCTAACAATTTTGAGCAAATTATAATCGTAAACTGACATACACTATAGGCTACGTTGGCTACGGAATGGTCATAACACATTTAGCTGCACATTAAAGTACCGACCTCAGTCCTGATATATGGAGTGACCCACATTTTTTCTTTGTTTTTCTTCATTCATTTGGCTCAGAATTAAAAGAGGATATATACACAATCTGTCTGTTTGTCTCTTTGTCTGTTTGTCTCTTTGTCTGTCCGCCTCTTTTCTCGGAGACTAGGGGTCGCACGTTCCTCAAACTTGGTGGGTGGGTGCAGCTTGGTATGAGGAAGAACAAGTTTATATTGGTTAGTGGGTCAAGGTCACCCAAGGTCATACAGGGGTCAAATTAGTCCAAACTGTTTTTCTCAGAGACTGGGGGTCGCACGTTCCTCAAACTTGACGGGTCAGTGCGTCTTGACCCGGGACAGAACAAGTTTGTATTGGTTAGTGGGTCAAGGTCACCAGAGGTCATCTAGGGGTCAAATTAGTAAAAACTGTTTGTGGGGTCGCATGAAACTTGGTGGGTGCATCTTGACCTAAGACAGGACAAGTTTGTATTGATTAGTGGGTCAAGGTCACCCAGGGGTCATCTGAGGTCAAATTAGTAAAAACTGTTTTCCGCCTATTTTCTCGGAGACTAGGGGTCGCAGACCTTCGCACGATCCTCAAACTTGGTTGGTGGGTGCATCTGGACCTCAGACAGAAGAAGTTTGTTTCAGTTAGTGGGCCAAGATCACCCGAGGTCATCCAGGGGTCATCCAAGGTCAAATTAGTAAAACTATCGTATGGGCATGAAACTTGGTGGGTACAGTCAACTTTTATAGTCCAATTTTTGGAATGTCATTTTGGGGTCATCCAAGGTCAAATTACTATCGGCTACTATCCTACAGTTGGAAAATCATCATACAGGTATCAGAGTACAGCACAGAAGCCAGTGCTAAACAGGCCTAAAAAAAGGGGGGATTCAGGAATCTTATTCCTGATAATTTTGGTAATTTGGAGGGAAATTATGCTCTTTTTGGATAAAGAAATATGTAAGAAATAGTCCTGATATGTTGGAGGGAAATTTGTCCACATTCCTGGAAATGAATAATTTTTCCAGGTCTGGCTACCTATAAAGTTGTAACTTATTTATTATTGATTTTGTTGTTTATCATTGTACAGATTCCGTCTGTCCTACTATCCGCATCGTCTGAACGCATTCACAGAGCTGTTGAAGGAAGCATTTGGAGCTGACAGCAAGCACACAGTGCTGGCAGATTTCAAACCATACAATGAGGTGGATACTCCATCCTACTACATCCATGTGATCGAGAAACCATTGGCTTGAGAAACGCATAGTCCTTTGGAGGGGATTTGCCAATGAATTCAACAAGGGAATGAGTATTCAGTCATATTTGTGTGTTGTATGTGGAGGAGCATTCCTCAGGTTTGGTTTGTCACACACCCAGGACAAATGGTCATGAGGATATGCCCCAGGTGTGGGTCTCATCTGCTGTAACAATGGCCCCTCTTTACGGTCAATTTTCGTATAAAATGGGTAGTTTTTTTCACTTTTTGGGGGGAAAATACCACATTTTGGTCCAACTGAAGCCCAATATACATATTTTTTAAATTAAATTGAGCAAATTTGGCAAAAACATCTGGGCCTCTGATACAAAAAATTAGTCCAATTTTCTTGGTTCCACTTCCTGGAGGCATATCCTTAACCAAACCAGACTTGAGCACCCCCACAGGATCACACATGAAGCTGGAAACTGAAATAAGCTTACTCTTGCTTACGTCAGAGTGGGCCACATTCAGAAGCTTGTTAATGATGATGATTTTAGCCAAAGCAATGCATTCAATACTTAAAACTACCTATGTAGACTAGGTTCTATAAAATATTTGATCAAATATGTGTAATTAGCCATTTGCAAGTAAGTGCGGGGAAATAAGTGTGTAAATAGTCCCACAGACTCGTCATGAAACTGATTATGACCAAATTGCTGAAATTTTATTATAAAAAAGCAATCCTTCCATGTGCAACATGCTATTTTTGAAAGAAAATGTCATTATGGGATGGAGCAAGTGAGCATGACTCGGTTATTTCTCAGAAATTTTGCATCAAGTATTTTAGGGTATGCGTATAAATAGTCAGGAGGAGGGGGTGAAGTGGTCACCCTACACACACTTGCAAAATTGTAAATATTACTGCATGATATTGATAATTCAAAAGTTTGTGGTTGATGACATTACACCACACCGGAAAGAAGCATGTTGCAGTGACATAGTTAGGGGGACTAAGGGTGGCACATGCCACTTCACACCAATTCAAAATTTCCGATTTACTTTAAATGAACCAAATTAGACCATATTGAAGGATTAATATTGACTGCAAATACTTTTTGACCCCCCACCACTTTTTTTTAGATTGCCCAGCACCCTGGGCCAAAAAAATGGGGTCAACAATTAACAATTTCAGTCAGCAAAAAATATTTGTACAAGTTTGGGGCGACATTCCATATCCTTGCAACGGGCGCCACAACCCCTAGCTAGTCACTGGCTTGTTGTGTCATTATCCATGGTGTATTATTAATTAGCTCTCATTATACTGATAAATCACCTTTGTTTTACAGGGTAGCATAACTGAATGCAAACATTAGCGTGTTTTTTGCATGTGCAATGATCACAGTCTAATTAATTGTACTTTTATAGCATGTGTACTGTAACTAGGTTTATACGTTTCATATAAAATTAATAGTAACATTTGTTATGATAAAGACAAGCCATGTATATAATGTAGACAACAATGTGTAAAACAAGAAACTACTACATAACTACTACATAAGGTGACAAAAGACAAAATAAAGTTAATTTCTATTATGAGCCTGACCAACCCCGATTTGCGTTTTGGGATATTTAAATTATGCAGCCACGGTATTGAGCCACAAAGCAGCGAGTCATGTTTGAGGGAGTTGACAAAGCGGCATCTTCCCACATTGGTTTCTCTGAATATTTGGTACCCGGTAGTTTCTCTCCCTATGGATACATGGAATTGAGTTCAGATTATAATGAGTAGTACCATTATAATCTGAAATCAATTCCACAAGCCCATCGGGCTATTCCAGTATTCAATGGGCGACTCCATTTGAAATCTATACTCCCTGTGTGAGGTAAAGGTTATGCCTACCATTGAGGTGTATGGATTTCAACTGGAATATCGCTATATATACCACGGTGTGACAGTAACCTGAAGTGATTTACATCTCGGGACCCCCCTGTGCCCCGGATAATCCACTGTATGGGAGTCAGGATTCTCCTAGTCAATTTCTGTGGTATTCAGCTTTGTAAGTGACGGGGATATGCGGACAGCAGTTTTAAACTAGGGGTCTTTTGGTGAGCCTAGAAACCAAAAACAGGGGGTCTTTCAGTGAGACTGAGAAAATATTTTTGAGGATTTTGAGAAATATAATGAAAGAAAACGGGATAATTCGGAGAAATTTGTCTAAAATCCTTGAAAAGAGGGGTCTTTTGTTGGTGACAGAAAAGGGGGTCATTTGGGTGAGAGGGAGTTCAATAAAACAAAAAAGGAGGTCATTGGGTAGGAGGTCGTTGAAAAATGGGGGTTAATGTGGCTGCACATCCCCGTCACCCATTTTTAGTGAGTGCCCCTCCTCCCTCCCCGGGACACCAGACTTTTCACCATTCCAAATTTCCAGCGTATGTGTGAAGCAAAAGAAGTGTAAATACTGTAAAAATATTATACCATTATATCATGTAGGCTAGATCTTAGGATAAGGCAACAAAAATATATTGTTTGGTTGCCCTTCCAAGACCTAAATTTGGAGGGTCGGTAGTCCGGTCCTTTTTTTACCATGAACTCTTCCTCCATTTTGAAGAAGCTAGTATTGACACATGCTTGAACACTTTACGGTAAAACATTGGTGCATTTTGGACTGAATTTAAAGGAAATACTTCTTGTTGTTTATGCATTTAATGAATAAAATGAATCATTAACGAAATGTCCTTGATACTGTCATAGTTTAAGGTT
Source organism: Amphiura filiformis (assembly GCF_039555335.1). Classification (NCBI taxonomy): domain Eukaryota; kingdom Metazoa; phylum Echinodermata; class Ophiuroidea; order Amphilepidida; family Amphiuridae; genus Amphiura; species Amphiura filiformis. Next base: position 63,388,792 of record NC_092629.1, on the reverse strand, counting down.
TTGTTTAAAAAAAGTGTTGGAAAAAGAAAACCCTGACTCAAGATTTCTAATTTCTTAATTCGGTCGGTCTCGGAGGGGTGTGAGAGTTGAGCTTTTAAGCTGATTCTAGCTTTTTTATTACCAAAATTTACATGTTTTCTTTTATTTTCAGGCCATATTTGGCATTTTTACCCTGATTTTATGCTGTTTTTAGTAATTTTCCTCATTTTTTGTCTGAGGCCTCGCACAAGTACACCCCTGCTCTTAGATACAGTTGTAGTAGATATAGCTGTACATAAGTGTTAATGATCAAATCAAACAGAAACAAAATATTGAAAACTATTTTTGAATTCAGTATAAATGATTATGTCATAAGGTGTCACTAGCTTTGTATAGTGAAAAGCAGAGTTATATCGTGTATATTGTAATGATTTCAAATCAAATGGAAGGTGTAATTGGGTTGTTTGAAGTTTTGTAAAAAATTGCTGACCAAGAGAGAGACAGAGACTAGACATGAAAAGGGAGGGAGAGAACAAATATGAAGAGGCATGTAAAGGAAACAAAGACAGAAATGCCTGAAGAGAGAGAGAGAGAGAGAAAGGAATGATCAAAAAATAAGGTATGTTCCGTGTACGCATAAATAAAATGCAGTGTCAAAATGGTTTGTTCATGCGTCTACTTAGTACTTTGTCTGAAATATATTTCAACAGAGCCCATCTGCAAAGCTGTCAGGTATCATATTTTCATGTGTACAGTATACAGTGGCATAACTGGCACTGGAGCCAACACCTACATTGCCTCCCCTCCAAATAAGTTGACTGTTTTTTACACCACCCATTGAGTATATTCGACTTCTGAAATTGAGCCCCCCAAGATAATGAAATTGCAATTTGCATCTTGTTTAACTTGTAAATTGGTGTAGTGTGTCACATGTGGAAGTCATTTTGGAGGCGGTTGGCAAGAACACTGTACATTTTCCCTGAACATGCTGGCCAGAAATGATACAAATTTTGACGAATTTCCCCATATTAAATTGACAACTGGATTCCTAAAGTTGAAACAAGATTTTGGTGTCATACTCGGACCATAATTATTCGAGGTGAAATCTGTCCATATCTATGGACGGTACTTTTGAAATGTTATCAGGGATGCAAGTTTTCCTGCTTTTAAGAAGTCCAAATTCCCGCACTTTTCTTTATTTTCAGCCCGTTTTGAAGGCTCCGATCCAAGCACTTTTCAGGCTTTTTCCTTGAGCTCAGCTTGCACTCCTGCTTGCCCATGAAGTTATCAATATCGCCATAATTCTAATGTCCATGTTCTTACCTGGTTCTACCCTGGTTTTACATGTTCAGTATTTACGCCCTCTATTTTCAATCCATGTAGGTTTAAGAGGGCGTATTGAAAAGTGTCCGATCATATGTTTACGCCCTCTTTTTTTTCTTGTTTTTTTTTGTTCACAAAGGGAACAACCAAAAATATCAATGATATCTTTAATAATAATAGACATTTCGTCTCATAACTGACCCTCTGTGGATCCTCCGTTTGTAACAAAACTGAAAATGGGTAAAATAATTTTCCATCATTGTATATTTAAGGGCATAAACATGCACCTTATTACACCTAGGCCACATAAAATTAAAAATTCGTTTCACGTCCCCACCTTTTTAGAAAAGTGAGGAGGGAGGGAGATGTTTTTGATTGTTGTTTTGGGTTTTTGCTGGGTTTTTTTGTTGTTGCAAAATTGACAAAACACAACAGATTTCACGTAAAATTGACATTCCTAGCAGTTTTGTCAATCATCAATCAACCTTTATTTATTTAAGAACATGAGATGAGGGGTAGGCCCCTTAGAATTCTAAAAACTATTTGCAAGTGATTACTGATGAACTTGTTTTGCAGCATTAACATTTTACTAAAGTATTAACAACAACATTAAAATATGGACAAGGGAGGCGGACACGAAACACTTTAGATTTTTTTCATTTGATCTCAATTATTGTGGTCACTCAGATTTCGACCCTTCTTTTGCGGTTAAAATTGGACTATTTAGGTGTAAGGTGCATAGTTGACTCGGGACTTTACTATACCGGTACCCGGGGTAGCTACTTAGGGGCCGGCTTTGTCGGTCAATTTGCCCTGCACTTTGACAACAATCACCATTTTTAACTTTGTTTTAATTTGATTGATTTGATTTATTGATAATCCATAGGCAAGCATAGCCTACATACAATAGCAGAAAAAAACCAAAAAAAAAATAAATAGAAATACAAATAGTCAACGGGGTCCCTGGCGGATTCCCTAAATCACTTTGAAGTGGGTTTCCAATAACCCCGTTGACGAAAAAGAAAGATATTAGGCATATAAAAAAGCGATTAAAAAAACCTGCAACTTCATGGCCGTCTGGTTCTACCTCACAAGAAGGAGAAGATACGTGCGGAAATGTCAGTGGAAATAGAAGTGAAGAAGGTGCATGTATCGGCCCAGGGTCAGTTATGAGACGAAACGAGCTATATCTATTATTATTAAAGATGTCATTGATATTTTTGGTTGTTCCCTTAGTGAACAAAAAAGAGGGCGTAAACACATGATCCACCAATACGCCCTCTTGAATCTATATGGACTGAAAATAGAGGGCGTAAATACTGAACAGGTAGAACAGGACATTAGAATATTAGCTGATTTCGGGTAGGCCTACTTCAGACCGGCAGATGCTCTTAAAAGAGGGCAGGTTGATAGTGGGTAGACCTATACTCCCCGGGAATTTTGAGGTGATAGGTGTTTGGGAGCTGTCAGCGTACCGATAAAAGGGGGGTCTTTCGGAGCTGCGAACAAGTAAAATGGGGGTTTGGAGCTGTGAATAGTCCAAATCAAGGGTTTCCTTCTGAAAAAAGCCAGAAATGAATGGGCTTTTAGAGCTAAAATCAAGTGTCTTTTGGAGCTCTATTTTGGTCAAATTTAGGGGGTCCTTCAGAGCATATCCGTATGCATTTGTATTAACCCCCCCCCCCCCCAATCTCGGGTTACTCCTGAGTTTTTAGTGCTCCAGGAGCATTGAAACTCTAGCGCTCCAAAAAGCACCGTGTATTGACGATAACTCTGTGTTGCCTTCTGATGTCTACCGTTAGAGTCCCTAGACCCTATCCATATTATAGGGACTCTAGCTACCGTCATGTGTTTTAGTTTCATGATTAAGTCCAATTCAGTGATCCCAGCGAAGTATTAAATCCCTTAAAAGTGAAGGATAGGCCCTAAGTCGTTAAACTTATTAGTATGTATTTCCGAAGTGAAAAAATTTGGGCAAAAAAACAAGGAAACAGCATTATTGACAAAGTTGAAGCCCCATTGAAATACATGTAGCTAATTTATATAGGCCTACTGTCAGTATATAAATTACAAAGTCATGTAAAATGCCTTATTTTGTCTTAAATACACGGCTTTCGGCTGAACTACTAGCAGGCTATGTTAGCACATCTATGACAATGACAAAGGTACCAAAATCTGAATTTTGATGATTTTTACCATCATCCGGATGAACAAATCACTGAATGGGCCTTTATTTAGCGTATAGTGCCTGGAAAAGGGAGGAAGCCTTTTTTATTTTATTTTTCTGCCAGATAGACCCCTCTAATGATCACAGCACCTTGTAGAAGTGTTCCTTGTATATTAAGAAGGCATTAGTAGAAAGCATATCAACTTCCTGCCTGAAGTTATGAAATATAGACCTAAAGATAAATAAAATTGAAGCAGCTTTAAAAAGAAACGGGAGGGGACAACAAGAAACACGTTTTATTTTTTACCTGATTTTTTACTTGGCCTTTGAGTAAATAGTTTCTACCCACCAAAGATATTGGAATAGTATAGACCTCTGTGCTACCCATCCAAGTCGGATAAATTAATGGACATTCGCATTTCGCAAATCTATACAATGTAGTTTTTGTCTACTATTTATCCATGATCAGGTCCAGGATCTGTCCAGGATAATCATGTATTTACGCCCTCTATTTCAGTTCCATAAGAAAAAAGAGGGCGTAGACCTAGTCATCGACATGCGACAAGCAGTAAATGTTTTAGCCTTGATCAAGACTTTCTCCTTACTTTGTCTCTATTCATGCTCTTCAGTACTGGTAGAACTGGACTCCTCAAATTGTTAGTCAGGTCAGATTTTTTGTGTTTGTTTTTGGCTACATCATGAGCTAGGGAGGATTTGTGCCTTGTGGGCATGGTGGGCAGTGCACAGTATGCCTGGAGTAAAGTAAGATAAGGAAGTCCACTATCTGGCCTAACAATTCAAATGTCAAATAGATTTTTACAAAGTTATGATGGAAAATAATTATTTCGAAAGAATAACTTCAAAATTTTGAAACAGACATTTTTGGAAGATGTGGCAAAGCTTCCATGAATTTTACGTTCACTAACTATGGACGCCAAAAGACTTGAAACAAGTCTATAAATGTTTCTTTGTAGTTTTTGTTTACTAGTAGATTCCACACCACCAAATCACACCACCAAGGTAAATGGCTTGTAAAAAAATAAGTGTTTTATGAGGGTTGATTTAATGGAAACAAAAAAGTTTAAAAGAAGGCTGATGTGCCTATTTTTTTGTGATAGCTGTTACTTTGTGGATGGTTTTCTCAATATCTAAGCATAAAAAGATTACATTTGTTACAATTCTGAAATTTGAGGCACGGTTTTTATTCTTCTTCACCAGATGACGTCACTACATAGAATCAGTGTGCTGTAAGATTGACAGGCAGGATGTGCATAGTTTTCGACGCGTCACTGCGAAAAATCGAGCTGCTTAATACCTACCCAATTATTTGTTGGTTATATGGTATAATTTTTTTTATGGTAGAAGATATCATAAACATTAGATAAAATGGTGTTTTGAATGAACCATGTACCAGGGAGGTTTAACAATGAGAAAACGACCAATTCCTCCATATCTTTTAACGCATAAATGAATAGGAACTCTATTTGGTGGCGTGCACCCAGTAGGCTTATCACTTTTTGTTGGTTATTATTGTTTTCCAGAATTTCTCTTAGTTGACAAACAAATGAAAATACAAAAAAAACCCAAAACGAAACGATAACTCAATTTTGCCTTCTCCAGCGTGTTTACGCCCTCTATTTTTAGTTCCATACGCTTAAAGAGGGCGTAGGCATATTTATTGTTTCTTCAGGGATGAAGTTATAGGCCTAGGCCCTATATGACAATTAAAAAACTAAATAATACAAAATTAAAAAGTTATTTTGATCAAATGAGTTCAAATGAAACAAATATAATAGGCCTATATATTTTTTTTTTTATAAATGAAAGTGCATTGCATGACCAATAGTGCAACGTCCTAAGGAAACTATAGCAATGACTTTGTCCAAGGTTTTGAAAGTGTAGGCCTATAAATGACCCAGCCATGAGTTCAATACCCTTGGTAGTAGGCCTATCAAAGTGCAAATTGCTTACTTGCTTACTTGCTTAAGATGAGTGGTGTCCTCGAACTACAACAGCACGCTAAACCCTTCTGTCCTGCATGGCCGTTCCCAAATCCATAACATCCAGTCCAGTGTCCTGTTTCAATACATCCACGTATGTTAGAGGGGTCTACCAGGTTTTCTGTTTCCATGTTTTGGTGTCCAATGGATCAGCTTAGCTACAGGTTCATTTTTACTTCTGTATGCGTGCCCAGCAAAACGTGTCCTCCTCTCTCTGATCTTCTGCGAAAGTTTCGGTAGGTCACCATATAGCTCTTTGTTCGTGATGTGCTGCTTCCAATTGATGTTGTATACTGATCTAAGCATTCTTGTGTAGCAACCATCAAGTTCTTTACATAGTCTGGGAGACATAGTCCACGCTTCACATCCATAGGTTAGAACGGATTCGACGGTAGCAGCAAATAAACGGCTCTTGAATTTCTTTGGGAGAGTTGACCTCCAGATTTTGTTGAGGCTGTTACATGCTCTCCATGCAGCTGCTTTGCGTGTTTTTACATCTTTTTCCGTACTAGCCATCCATGCACCCAGATACTTGAAGTCACTCACCTCTTCTAGTTTGGTGCCGTTGTTTGTCTGTATAAATAGGCCTATCTGTTGATTGTGGTTGAAAGACATGAACTTAGTTTTTGAAGCGTTCATTTTGAGGCCTACTTTTCCAACAGATGATTCAACCCTTTGCAGTAGCTCTTGTGCTTGGTGGATTTCCTCAGACAATAGGGCTATGTCGTCTGCAAAGTCTAAATCTGTTAGCACTTCAGTTCCGATCCGTCTACTCCTTCTCTTCTCCAGTTGGAATCCAAGCTGCTCTTCTTTGCCTTCAACTGCAAATTACCGGTATGCACTTTCCACATTCACTTTTTTCCATTTCCTTTTTAAAGATTATTTCCTTATTTCTGCTTCTTTCTTCATGTTCTTAATTCTTTGTTTCTCTTGAATCCTAAATTAAAATGTAAAATGTTTCTTTTCCACCTTTTCCCCTCCCTCAGTAACCGCTCGGCAGGGCCGCTCGGTTTTACATGTTGCTGCCCTCTAGTACAACTTGTACAACAAATCGATCAGCTACTACGACGTCATCGAATGCGGAAGTCAATCAATTTTCTTTTTCACATGTTTACGTACGAACCACATCATAGTACACGTACGTTGACACGGTTCACAATGAAGGATTGTTATGACATTGGCAGATGCCTTTATGGACGAGGTTAATTTTACGTTCGCGGTTTCTGATCAGAAACCCCGCGAAACCCACATCAAAAGCAACATGGCAGAGGAACAGAAGACGTATCAAAACAACAACAGTCATTCAATAATGTCGGGAGAGAAAAGAAGGCGTACAGAGCCAGCGAATAAAGTGTCGGTGATCTTGGGAGCGCAATGGGGTGATGAAGGGAAAGGAAAACTGGTCGATTTGTTGGCAACTGAAGCCGACGTGGTCTGTCGGTGTGCGGTATGTACATTGTGTATCATCACTCTATGTCCATGATGTGATCGTGTACCGTACATGTTATTGTTTATATATGTACAATCTCCCAATCATGCAATGCATGATTGTCAGTTGTTCATGTTAGTGTGCTTTTATAAGCCTTTTAAGTTAATCGTACATGCGTGGATACATGGATAATAAGTCGGAATTGATTCTTGAATAGTCATGATACACATGAATATTTGAGGTGTACATGCATGTGTATACTAGTACTACTACTAGTACTAAATTTGTTTTTTTTAAACTTCCGTGGTCCGGGTACGCGCTGGTGAATTGCGATCGCGTAGAAGGTCGCCTACTACGCGCCGCGCCAAAGACATGAAGACCAATGGGTCAGCCGGCTTGTTGTCAAGTGCATTGATCAGCCAATCAGCGTGATTGTTTATTGCTTTTGCGTTTACGCGATACGCACAGGCACGACCACAGAAGTTTAAAAAAACCAACTTTCTTTAGTCCGAATAATCAGACGCAGAACAAAATATTAATTTCTGACATGATCGTGTTCTGGGTTAGTTCCAGTAACTGTTCTCGGTATCTTTATTTAACATTATGACATTATCGGATACCGAGTTAACAGGTCGCCATATTGGAGTTCGTTTCGCAAATACATGAATATTCAATTCAATTCAATTCAATTCAATTTATTTCCATCAAAAATACAAAGAATACTTAATTAACACCAAAATGATTAAAAACACAAGATGGAGGAGATGCAACAAAAGGCAAATGCCTGCAAAAGTGTTGCACCACCTTACAAAGACAAGTGCGGAGGCCTAACAAATAAGGATAAACAAAAATAAACAAGTCAGTGTTGTTAATTTACCGGCAAATTAAAAAATGACGGTTAATCAACCGGTAAATAAGCATTAATTAACAATCATACATGTACGCTATATAACAGCACGCATTATTGGTCGTCCCGGATGTGAGATCGCCGGGTAAGGAAAATCATGTTTTTTAATAAGGCCCATGAAAGTTAATTCCGAGTTTATCGTCCCTTTTTATTCCCAGGTTGGTGAGGTGACTTTTTCATTTTTCATTTTTCATTATTTTATCAGATTTCATTATTGACCTAAAATGCGTGTTGATTTAAAGCCACACTCATACATGTTATTTATAAACATGTTTTTATATGGGTAGGGACTAGAAAAGTCAGAAAAGGGACTCGTTTTGCTTCCAAGTTATGAATTTATATGTTTTACAAATAAAAATATATGTATCCAATTGCTAAAATTGGTGAAAACATTGTACTTTGAAAATAATGAATTATTTTGGCATTTTTGAAAATTTGACGCGGGTGTTTTTGGTTACCAAAAAGTGACGCGGGCGGGGGATGATAAACTCGGAATCGACTTTCACGCGCCTAATGTATTTGTATTTTTTTTTATATTGTTTTGATGATGTAAGAATCATACAATATTCAGGTATGTATGAACGGGGTTCCTTCATATATCTACACGACTAAACGGCCGCTTATGCCCTCGGGCACAAACAACCGCCCAGCCATGAAAATACATGAATGAACCCCTAACATAATTAATATAAATTATGAAAATACACAAAATTGCAAACTAAAGTACTTACTAGGAAACTAGGGGCCTAAAGCATTTAAAGTATAGGATAATCTTGCAACAACAACAACAACTCAATGAAGCTTATTCTGGCCATTTACCGACACATGACCAATTGCCAAAAACTTAAAAATTCTTCTTTCTCTAAAAAAAAAAAAGCACATAAATAACTTGCACTAAATGTAGTCCAATATCATGAATATGTGATCTGCAGAAACTCCGGCAAACTATCCGCATATGGATGTCTTGATATGATTGTTTAAAAATGGTATATTTTTATGGTTTTTTTCCACGTTTTTCGAATTTTGATCCTTCTGTATGTGCTGTTTAACGTGCTGTTCAGCGTTCACATTTTATATTAATGCAATTTATCTGTGTCTTCCAAAAATGTATTGGGTCGCATGTCATAAGTTGGGTACAATTTCCATTACATGGTCAAAAATGACAAAAAATGTATTTTTTGATATGTTGTACATATTGGCAACCTCTAATAATTAACACCATTTTAAACCTTATCACATGCTTAATTTTTACGATAATGCTTAATTACTAATTAATTAATACACAGGCGTCTATGTAAATCTCAATTTTCAAATGCGTTTTTCTCAAATTGGACCTAAATTACAAAAATGACTGTAAAATTATTTTTTTATGCAAGAATGTCATCAGATTTGGAGGATATGTTCTCAATACATTAATGCTTCAAATGAACTATTTCAAATAATTGCACATATGTTAATTACATTGTGAAGGTCAATGACCTTTTTACGAGTAATTAGCGAGACAGTTATTCTATTATTGAGGAAATGAATATCAAGAAGAGAAATGTACATTAGCATGTTGCTAAAAATACTGAAATTAAACTAGGATTTCATTAAAAATGAAAAAAAATGGAACATAACCCTTTAAGGTGGTACTACACCCCTTGATAAATTTGTGACTATTTTTGTATTTTTCTCAAAAAATAATATTACATTGGTAACAAAAGTTATTTATATTATAGGGGTAAGGAATCAAGTTACTACACTGGAATTTCAGTGACTCAAGATAAGCGGTACTTATTTATGATAAGAAAAGAGGTACTGCTAGAATGTACCTCATTTGTTATATAATGAACCCCTTATCTTGAATCACTGAAATTTCGGTGAAGTATATTAATTGGATTCCTTAATAATATACATAACTTTTGTTACCAGTGTGTACACAAAATGTAGTTACTTTTTGAGAAAATGCAAAATTAGTAACAAAATTTATCAGGGGGTGCAGTACCACCTTAAATAGTCAATAATTGTTTTAGTTGTACAAATTCAACATTCAAAGCTGTCAACACATCATACCCTCTCTAGATTTGAAAAAGTAACCGGTAGTTTTGACATGCTGACATGTGAATTTTTACATACATGTAGGCCCTATTGCACACTCCCGCATCCGCCTGCTCCACATCCGCCTGCTCCTCCACCCCTAGGCCCCTGGCATTTTTCATTTCAACTGATGTGATTTTTTTACTGAATGATGTATAATTATATGCTTCAGTAGATTGAAAGAGTATAAAATTAGGCTTAAAAAGAGGTATGAACCACTGCTGTAGGATATGGGGTTACGGAAAGCTAATCAAATTTGTATCACAATTATCAGAAAAGTGTAATCCCTCCACCCTTTTTGCATACCGTACCCAACTTATGACATGCGACCATTTGATGTTCTGGACATGTCACACCGGAAGTGTGACATGACCTCGCTGGACATATTGAACGTTCTGTGCACTTCCTGCAGCTGTGCTGGTTTGTAAACACGCTACCAAATGGTCATTAATTTGACCTTTGACCTACTTCCGTCGACAAATCTCTACTTAGAAAATTTCGGGACAGAAAGTGCTCCGAAAGAATTGCTTTTACAAGAAAGGAAGAATGAAGTGAAATTTCAACAACAGCGTAATGGAAAGCTTGTGATTTAAAGGTACATAGATCAGGGTTCCTGTTAAGGGTTTAAAAATGTGCGTCATGTGTGACGCAAGTTTGCTGCCAAGGTTGAAAAACTTGCGTCCAGACAGATTTTTGTGCGTCCATCTGAAATTCATGATCAATCATACCGGGAAACGCAACGGCATGCAGCAACCCCATGTTGCTGATTACATACGTACCCCGGGTCTACACCTCATCAAATGTTGATTGTTAAAATAAAATAAAAGTGCATTTTCGCCGTGATATTCCATCTCCAGGACTTCGCTATGATAATTTTTCTCATTTCTGTGTCAGTTTTGGTCCGAAATGTGGTCAGAAACAGCTGCAAAAACAAGCGCAAATCTGTCAATCTTTAGCAAATTTACGTACTTTAACTTCCGGGTTTCTTTAATTAACATGTTGTTGATGCTATAAAGCTAAAACACGCGCTGCCACAAATAATACAAAAAAAGGTTATCATTTGGATTTTGTCTTTAAAATTGCTTTTATTCATCATAACAATAATATTAAAATAAAGGAAACATAGATTATATGAGAAAATAAACTTAAAACATTAAAAACTGATTGTCAGGTTGTAATAAATAATTAAATAAACATTCACCGCACGTTGTCAGTCCAGCATGATTTGTAAACAAACAATTGCATCAATGGGGACTTTCCCATCAAACAGCGATCGTTACGGAAAGCATGCAAAAAGTGCACGATTTCCTGACGGTTCTTTTACAAATATTGCAGAATTTACTTCACTCTTTAGCAGGTGGGTCAAAATTTTTGGGGTTTTATTTTCTTAAAATATAAAGGAATAAAAATTCTTATTTTTATCATCAATTTTAAAATGATTAAATTTTGAAGTTTTGTCTGCGTCCACATGCATGTGACATGGACGCAAAATACTTGATTAGCCATGTGAATTTGCATCCAAATTTGTAAAATACGCGTCTGGACGCAATGACGCACACCAACGGGAAGCCTGACATATGATGTAGGTATTGAATTTATATATATAAATTATTTTGTGGGCCGATGAAGAAATTTTTTTTTTTGCGAAACGGACCTAAATATGGCGCTGCTTGTCTTCGGGCCAGTAAATGTCAGTATGTTAAGGGTGTACTACACCCCTGGCCAATTTTGCGCCTATTTGTGCTTTTTTCTCAATAATAATAGGGCATCGGTGACACCGTGACAGGGTACAGCCTACAGGTAAGATATACGTATATTATAGGGGCAAAGACTACAACTACTGCACTGAAAATTCAGCAACTCAAAGCAAGTAGTTATTGATTTATTGATCAAATATTGGTTTTCCCTCATTTTTGACTGTAACTCCACAACTCATGTCTGTGCTAAAATGAAATTTCCAGTGCAGTAGTTGTAGTCCTCTTACTTGTCACCAATGCGCTATAATTTTTGAGAAAAATGCAAAAATAGGCACAAAATTTGGCAGGGGTGTAGTACCCCCTTAAAGGATAGTCCTCGACCGAAGGCATGCAGGCAGGTCTAGTTCTGGGTCTGAACTGTTTCCATTCGAAATCTTGATGCCAAATTGGACAAAAGAAGCACATGGTATGATGGTCCTACTTCACAGTTTTTTAATCCCCTATTCATGTTGCGTGAATCACTCTATTGTGGACCATCCTTTGAGTATTTGGACAAGCGTAACAGTTTTGACAGGCGAGGAGGTCGAAATTGTCCTCCTCGGGCCTCGGTGAATACGAAAGTCAGCGTAATAGTACGGCACTAAGTGTAATACTAGGCCTGCTTAGAATACGCGATTTTGGATGCCAAAAACGCACCCCGATTTTCCAAAAAACGCAAAAATCTGCAATTTCCCGCCAAAAACGCAAGATCTAAAATTTTTTTTTTTTTTTTTGCGATTTTTAATTTTTTTTCACGGATTTTTTTTATTTTAGATTTTTTCAAAAATGTAAAAAAAACGCAATTGGAGCCAAAATACGCAAATTGCAGCGCAAATAATGCAATTGCGTATTCTTAGCAGCCCTAGTGTATACCATGTTTGTTGACGGTCATCATGGTCATGGCAGTGTCATGCATGTAAAGAGTACATGAAGTCATGATGTACACTGACTATTTTCATGATTTTAGTGAAAACATAGCCCGAAACACACATTGAATCATTGACTCAGTCAAGTCATCTTCAGTACGAATTGTATTCCCATTTGTAGTTGTAATTGTAGATTTCCAATGACATCGCCGAAGGCCATGATATTTTGGGCTTGATGATGATTTTTATGCCTCCACCGGAGGTATTATGTTTCCTGGTTGTCCGTCCATCCATCCATCCGTCCGTCTGTCCGTCCGAGCTTGCGGGTCCAATTTGTCGGAACTGGTAAGATGTAAAGTGATGCAATTTGGTGGAGGGATTGTCATTGGCGGTCTTCACATTACAGTAGGTTTTGTTAGTGGTTCAAGGTCACTCAAGGTCATCTAGGGGTCATCTGAGGTCAAATTAGCAAAAACCGTCATGGGCCAACTGGTAAGATGTATAGTGATGCAATTTGGTGGAGGGATGGTCATTGGCGGTCTTCAAATTCCAGTAGGTGTGGTTAGTGGGTCAAGGTCATCTAGGGGTCATCTGAGGTCAAATTAGCAAAAACCGTCATATGGGCATGTACCTTGGTGGGTACTGTAAACATGGGCATGAACCTTGGTGGGTACTGTAAACATTTAGAACCAAATTTTTTGAAGGTCATTTTGGGGTCATCCAAGGTCACCCACGGGTCATCTGAGGTCAAATAACTTAGAACTGTCGTATGGGCATGAAACTTGGTGGGTAAAATCAACATTTAGAGTCAAATTTTTGGACGGCCATTTTGGGGTCATCCGGGGCCACCCAGGGGTCAAATAATTTCAAACTGTTGTATGGGCATGATACTTGGTGGGTACATTCAACATTTAGAGCCAAATTTTTGGAAGGTCACAAGGGGTCATCTGAGGTCAATTTAGTAAAAACTTGGTGGGTACATTCAACATTTAGAGCCAAATTTTTGGAAGGTCATTTCGGGGTGAAATTGCACCAGTTCAAATGATACGCCTCAAGGTGGAGGCATTGTGGCCGACGCTTTGCGTCGAGAACCGCACAAGTCGAGAACCGCACAAGTCGAGAACCGCTCTAGTTATTGATGTGTAAACATGGAAAATTTTTAGAAAAAGTAAAATACAAGAAAATTGTACACTTTGTTAGGACAAGTAGAAAAAATAACATGTAGGGTAAAGCGGGGCATTAAGTACCATGGGGCATTTCACCCAATAAACAAGTAATTGTTATGCATATTAGGGAATGCTGACCATTATTCTAAATATGCCTTGCAAGAGTGGTTTATATAAATATCATAGCTACTCATTAAAATGATCAGTGCTTAATATGTACGGTAACACTCATGTTAGTTGCTCATCACAGTTTGACCCAAACATCATCTTGGCAGACATCTTCAGAGTACACGCTAAACTTTTTAGTATCTCGGACTAGAAGTTAGAAGTGGTCCTTTATATGCCACATATGTACAATATGCTGCTGCACTCCAGAAGAAGCAACAGCTGAACAAGAAGTCAAAACCAACCAACAAAAATAACAAGAACCTTAAAACCAAGCCAGTAAAAGAAGACACAAAGATGCAAACAGTCAGACAATGAAGATGATCCTGACAAAATATGTCCTGATTGTGGACTGGAGGACATTGGTCAAGTTGGTTGTTGTTGACTCCAGTGCATGTTTTGTAAAGTTTTGCATATGGTCATTTTCACAGTAAAGGGTGTAACTTTTGATTTTTAGGGTCAACATTTCAAACCACTTAAATATGTTTCTGTTTACTGTAATCATGCATAGAAGCAACTTAAATTCCAGTAAAATAGTGTTTCAAGGCTTAAACCTTTTGATTTCTGATAAAAAATTTGACATTTCCATAACATTTTGGTTAAAATCTAAGAAAAAATGTATTTTACATAAGCTCAGAAAATTATGACATGAAAGCTGGAATACATGTGAAATCCCATTCCAAAGTAAGTCAACAGATATAAGTTAAATTTTATACCATGTTTTGCTATGTTTGTAATTGCAATTTTGAAAATTTTTAACATCAAGGGTCATTTGCAATGGAAATTTCCCAACCTTAAACATATTTTTTAAGTTTTAATTGGGTTCCTAAAATAATTTAAATGTCTAACTTCATGTACAAATACTACTTGATGAAAGGAACCTCCCAGCCAAGTTTCACAGAAATTGGAGTTATTTTTTAGAATTGGCAATTCAAGCGATTTGTGTTTCGGAGGCTTCAGTTAACAACAGAGGTGATCATAAAAGTAAAATATTTGGCTAACTACTACAAGTTGACATGAAAAAATAGGTAAAAAATATCACAATTACCAATTGTCATGCTTTGCTTCTAAGTATTGAATTTCAGTTGTGACAAAAATTAAATTATCACAGCAAGTCATTTTTTTTTTTTTTGATGCTTCATGTTTACAATGGTTAAACATGGCAGAAGTAGTTTTTTGAAAACAACACTGTTGGGATCATCTAAGCTGTTATTTTCTTGTGTGTATTGAATCAATGATTCTATGCGGCAGATATTGCAGATTTATAACATGATAATTTTTTCACCCATTTGTTAAGTATGGTGTTATTTGCATGTGAAGCCTCCGAAACGGGCTCTCTTGGATATCAGTATATTTTTCAAGCATTAACCATAATATCAATTTTTTTTTTAAATTTATGACATTCTGCACATATCAATTATCATGCAACAATTACAATGCAGATATCAATATGGAACATACCAATTTAGATATGCATAGATGATAATTAAGTTTACTGTTGTTTCGGAGGCTTCATTTGTTTCGGAGGCTTCAATTGTTAACGGAAAGTTTGTATTGGGTCCCTGTTCAAACGGTGATATATATCTCCATGATTTAAAAACAAGTGACTTGAGGATCTACTTTGCTACATTTTGATCAATAGATTGGATGAGCTCTTTTATTTATATTTGCCCAAGCTTGCTGAACAGTTTGTTTCGGAAAAAAAAAAAAGTTAACGGAAAATCGGCTCTTTGAAGTCAAGATTTTATAAAAATTTTAAAAGCTTGCAAATCAACTAATTTTTGTTACCCATTTCAAGTTAAGATATCAACTGTTATGAATCAAGAAGAAGTGAAGAAATAACCAAGAATTATGAACCAAAGCTATACCCACAAAGTTTGTTAACAATTGTTAACGGAAAATGAAGCCTCCGAAACGACAAATATCGAAGTCGGTTCTCAAAAATACAGGGCTGTTCACAATTAAATCTAATGTGGCAGTGTTTACTGAACATATGACCGTACTTTCAGGATAAGAAAAATTATCCATGAACTAACTGAAGAAAACACAGGGTTTTACAAAAATGTTACTGTTTTTACAGTTTTTCAAAATGGCAATATTAGGTACATTTAAGCCTGCTAAAACTGAACGCAGTAACTCCCGAAGATGATTATGCTACCCAAGGTAGCTGCTAACTAGATGACTTATGTGGCCAAAAATCATGGAATTCTGTGGCTTTATTAGAAAACTACGGATCAAAATGTTAAAAATCCAAAGTTACACCCTTTACCGTGAAAATGACCATATATGGAGAAGTTGTGGGCTCGGAAGAGGATTTTATGACAAGGACTGCATGTGTCAGTTGTTCCTCATATAAAATAAACACCATCATACTGATATAAGACTTTTTAAAACTGAAACTCTTTTAAGAATGATTAAAGGTCTCAAAATGGTCAAGAAACATACTAGTTGGTGGTACCTAATGCCCCACCATAAGGACCATTTGACGTCACTGTAAATAGAATGCATGGCGTTTGAAAATGAACACATTTTTGGCAGATTTTTTCCTGTGATACATAGCTGAATAACAGGTCTAGTCAAGTGAAACTATTAAAAACAGAAACAAGTATTAAATAAAAATCAGCTATGATGAAAACTAAAAATAGTGGTCCCTAATGCCCCACTTTACCCTATATCATCCAGGCTTTTTCTGTTATTTTTTTCAGGGCCGTAGCAACTAGGTTGAAAAATGTTGGGGCAGCCATCATAATGTGGGGCGGCCATATGCCCTAATTAAAATAAAGAAAAACATACAAATTTCTCAAAAAGTGGGGCGGCCATGGCATCCCCGGCCGCCCTGCTTGCTATGGCCCTGATTTTTTTACCATTCATTCTGTGTAAAATTGCAATTGCAAAGTGTTTCTCAACACACATCTTAAAATTGGGTTAGGAAAAAAACCAAAAATATTTGAAAATCTCCAAAAAAGGGTGGGGACGATATATACATGCTACTTAATTTTACTTGGCCTTTAAGGGCTGGGGTATGAACGTTTGGACAGTATTTATTTTGGGACATTAGAGCACATCAGACATATCGAATTGCATTCTGAATACGAAGAATGTCATTCTGATATCAAATAATTTTGATTTTTTGAAATTCGCAATTTAATACACATTTTATGGCAAATCATTAAAAATTGATATTTTTGATTTTTAACAGTACTTGAAGTAAACTTTATAAATCTGATGATTTATACTTAAAGTGTATGTACGAGGGGTATCAAAAAGTTTTAGAAATCGCCCAGAAGTGAAAGAGCTATATCAATGAAATTTTGTCAGTGCAATCACTGGTCCTTATGTACACTACTATGGTGCAAAAATGGTCTCATAAGTATGTTTACTTTTTTTACAGGAGCTAGATGTCACTACCTGCCTATGTAACTGCATAACCAGCAAAATGGAGAAAATTGAGGCATGCAGCATGATTAAGTTCCATTTTAAGGGTTACAGTGCCCAAAAAATCTGTGATGAAATAAAAATTCCTTTTCCAAAAAATGACAGTGACATATCACAATCACCACAAGATAACTTTCATTTCATCATCAATTTTCTAGGCACTGCAACCCTTCAAAAGCAGGATCTTAATAATGCTGCTTGCCTCAATTTTCTCAATCTTGCAGTTTATGCGCAGTAACTGGGGCAGCAGGTATTTGGCATCTAGTGCCACCTGTAAAAAAAGTAAACATACGTATGAGGCCATTTTTGGACCATAATGTACATAAGGACCAGTGATTGCAATGACAAAATTTCATTGATAATAGCTCTTTCACTTCTGGGCATTTCTAAAACTTTTGATACCCCCTCAGGTGGATGAAAAACCCGACGATCAATTGAAAATTTTGACCTTTTCAGATTGAAGATATGGATTTTTTTTCCCAAAACACCAAAAAAAATTAGGTCTTTTTGGGAAAAAAATCCATATCTTCAATATGAAAGGTNAANATTTTCAATTGACCGTCGGCTTTTCCTCCCTGCTACATACACTTTAAGAATATATCATTAGCTTTATTTACTTCGAGGACTGTTACATATCAAAATTTGAAAAATATCAAATTTTTATAATTTGTAATAAAATTTGTAATATATTGTGATTTTTGAAAAATGAAAATTATTTGATATCAGAAAGACATGCTTCGTATTCAGAATGCAATTCGATAGGTCTGAGGTGCTCTCATGTCCCACAAAAAATACTGTCGAAACGCAATAAACGCTCATTTTGGTTAGCCCTAACCCTACCCGAGGTTTTTTGGCTATCGGAAGGGAAAGAAGGAACGAAAAAGGAGAGAAGATGAAGAAGAAAGTCACTTGGCACCCCGGGATTGAACCTCGGACCCCTCGCATGCCACGCAGAAGATCCCCAGCATGTAGCTACACAGGTGACGTTGGCCCGCCAACGATTCCCTGGGTATATATGACTTGGTCTGATTGCGTCATCAAGTCCCGTGGAATGCATGCACGCAGAGCGGTTTTAATAGTGAGCTTTAGTGAGTCCTAGTTCTGTTAGGGTTAAGAAGGCATATAGGGAAAATATGCATGGTCACTAACCCTAACCCTACCCGAGGTTGTTTGGCTATCGGAAGGGAATGAAGGAACTAAAAAGGAGAGAAGATGAAGAAGAAAGTCACTTGGCACCCCGGGATTCGAACCTCGGACCCCTCGCATGCCACGCAGAAGATCCCCAGCATGTAGCTACACAGGTGACGCGTTGGCCCGCCAACGATTCCCTGGGTATATATGACTTGGTCTGATTGCGCCATCAAGTCCCGTGGAATGCATGCACGCAGAGCGGTTTTAATAGTGAGCTTTAGTGAGTCCTAGTTCTGTTAGGGTTAATGCTCTACAATTTTATATGGCTCAAAATATGCTAAGGTGTCATATTATAGCCATATATTTTGACATCTTTTTTAAAAATAATAATTATAGAAATGGAATATTTGCTAGTTTAGTGGCAAGTTTAGGTAGTAAAGACATAGCATACACAATTTAAGTAAAATCCTTTCACTCTAAATAATAAAAAAATAAAAATAGCTGTAAAAATGCCTATTTTTACACTTTTATTTGTAACATGCCAAGAGACGCCTTTTTTCAACAGCTTTTAATTTTTTTTATGGATCCTTATAGAAATTCATGTGACCTTTTCCCAAAATGGTGCAGTAAACCAATCAAAAAAACAGAAAGAGGCATTATGATTTATAAGTTAACAGATCAAAAAAGGATTTAAAAGTTTGCCTTATGTATGTTACTATTGTCTGTCAAACTTTTGATTGATTTTGAAGTCCCTCAGTTTTTTATAAACAAAGACTTGAAGCATAAACTAAAGGGTAAATCTATTGTAAATAACTTCATTTCTCCATATTATAATCAATTTGTAAGTGGCTGCCATCTTTTTTGAACATATAACAATTTTAAAATTTTTCTTGAAATGTCTGTCAAATAGTAACATACGCAAGACGGTGCTGTAATTCCTGCTAAACTAGGGTGATACAGCTAATTATGCTACATGACATAGCATTTAGCTCCACCTACATGTAGCTTTGTGGCACTATCACTTTGTGAGGAGAAGCTTTTTTGATGACACAATCCATTGTTAAGTGTTGTCTGTCAAACATTTGTACATAAGTAACATACGCATAAGATTTGTATGTGTCTGTCAAAAGTAACATACATAATACGCTTAAAAAAATTAAAAATCACTTGATGTTCACATTATGATGATAGTTTAGAGTTTATAAAAGTGTTTTAAAACATGTGATTTATAAACTGCATGTGATCTTTATTCAATTTCCCATCTTGAACTACTGTTTTTGCCAAATTATTATTCTGTATGTTACATTTGACAGACATCTTGCGTATGTTATGGCTTGACAGACACACATATTTTATTTATAACAATTTATCCTCCTTATTGTAATATTTGGACACATTTTTTTCCACAATCAGTTGCTGTAGGTCCTACACCTAAATAACCACAAAATACCTTATGTAATACTTTATAAATTTTTATTTGATTGCAGAAAATCATCAAAATTGTGTCTGTCAAATATAACGTAGGCCTACGCAAGGGCTAAAAAATTAAATTTGTGAAGTAAATGGTCTATAACTTATCTTTCTTTTAGTGTATTATGAACGATATATGTGCATACTATAATTTAAACCTGGTTGGAGACCAAAAGAAAAGAGCTGGAAAAATAATTGTGTGTTACCCTTTTATGACACCTTAGCTTATTTTGAGCCATATATATCAGCATGTCCAGTCAGCAGGGGTGCAAATTGTGATTTCTTCCTCAGGAGCAAGGTTTTTAGGCTCAAGATTTCCTCAATCATACCATGCATATAATAGCTTTATTCTGCACATCAAAAGATGAGAATGTAACATAGCGTGTATTTTTAGAGTGACTGTATATTGACTTCAAGCTTCAAAAAAGGCTTTATGACAACAATGTGTGCATGCATAGCGCGCAAAAAATGGTATTTTACACTAGTTTTTGGTCAATTTTGGTCGGACAGAGGCTCCTTTCCCCTTTTATTTTCCTTTACCCCATTCCTCTTTCATTTTTTGTCAGAGCACAACTTGTTTAGTGCTTTATGGTTCTTCTTTTTAAATTTCCTCAATATTTTCTTGTTTGTTCTCTTGTCAGTGGCATTAGTATTGATACACTGAATTCCTTCATGACTTTTGTTCCTATAAAATCCTCATTGCTGCCTCTCTGTAAATTTCCTCAGATATGATTGCTGCCTCTCTAAATTTCCTCAGATATGAGCCCTGTTTCCACCTGTCTTCATCCAACTTCTTTTCCTGTTAAATTACATTGAATACCTCTTATTGGTGATGAGTTGTAAATTTCCTCATGTCCCATTTCCATATTCTATCTAACACCAACACCTTCCTCTTTTTTGCTCATTACTTATTCCTTGAACAATAATGTGAATTCCTCCAAATTTTGCACAACCAGTGTCTTTAAAGATTTCCTCTCTTCCATTCAGTAGCTTCACTTCCTCACAGCCCTCCCCTATTATCTTGTACCTCACTTGTCTTATTTCTCTTTCCTCTCTTCCCTCTTCCTCTTCTTTTTCTTTTCTTTTCTCTCCCTCCTTTTCCCCCTTTCCTTTTTCTTCCCATGGCATTATTTCCTCAATTTTGACTCTCATTTCCTTGGAGCGGTGCTCCCCGCTCCCGCATAATTTGCATCCCTGCCAGTCAGTATTTGATCTGATTGGAAACCTGCTTTTTTACCGGCATTGAGATGCATCATGCATGGTGATCATGAGCAGTATTGAGCACCGCCGAGAAGGTATTGGCCTGGTGGTGTTTCTCTTGTGCTTGGAAGTTAATATTCCAAGTCAATGGATCAGGAATGGAAATTCCTGTGGATCACACCTAATACTCTTATTGGCTTTGGTAATGCCAGAATTTATGTGGGTATCCCATTTCAAGTCATGAGAGATAAATGGCAAAGATACCCAGATATAAGTGGGATTTAAGTTCTTTGAGAATTGATTGACCAAGCAAGACAATATTGATAAGTGGATCGATTCTTTGCATGAGATATTTGTGATTAAAATGCATTTACCATTCATGAGTGCTGCCATGTGGATAATGTATCAAGATCAGATTGTAATTCTGAAATTTCTTTGTTACTTTTTATTGGCCGATACAATGCACAGTCATCGGCGAATAATCTGATTTCAGAGAAACTGTTGTCAAGGAAATCATTCAAATAAATCAAAAACAAGAGGGTTCCAAACAGGGTCTTAGGCAGGATTTGAAGGTTTGCGTGTGTAAATTCAAAAAACTGGGTGTGTAAATTTAATATTTGTACGTACAAAGTACAGGCCATGTGGGCAAAAACTGGGTGTGTATTTACAAATTTGGGTGTGTAAAACACTCCCTACACGGCTGGCTGCCTAAAGCCCTTTGTTCCAAATATGGTGCCTTGGGCACGCCCTCTTTTAACATGAACCCACTTGGAATATTCTCCATTGACAACAACCCTCTGAGTATGTTTGATGAGAATTATACTGTTTACATAGTTGCATACCTACATAATAGTCCTGTCCACATGGAAGGCTATTTGGGGAAATCTGCCATCTGAACGCTTTCGAGGATTCCAGTCCTCGAGTTTTTTCCCAAATTTATCCCCTAGAAATTTAGGGGATTTCACAAGTTCCCCGAGTGGTGCTCGAGCTCTACTGCCGTGTGAACGCTAATTTTGCGATTCTCGAGCACTGAGCTTGACCTGTGTGTGGTGGTGGTGAGTTCCATTGCTATAGGCCCTACACTGTATACGGTATATTAAATATTGCAATTGTTGTTCATTCTACCTCTTCTTTCTCAACAACTCTCTTCTCCCAATTTTATGTCGAAAACTCAACGGTATCGATGCCAAATCTAGAACATCATCACCACTTTCCATCATGTATTTAAGTACAAACAAGAGCAAAATGCTCTTCGCAGATCATCACAATCGCGGTCTGTACTTGGTGCCTTTTGATTGGATGGTATGGTTTGTTTTACGTTCTGCCGAGTTCAATTTCGCGCGATACTGCAGAGCAGAGGTCACATTCAGCTTTCGGTTGTAATTCTCGATGACGTCATCAGGCATTGCGAAACTCGAGGATTACAGGCCATGACAGAGTTGTGTGGACACGCACTCAGGGATTGCAATCCTCGAGCACGCCGATCCTCGAGGATCCTATGACCATCTGAACACGGCTAATATGTAGGATTGTAGGCCATACATTGTGTAAAATGGACCAAATTTATATGGATTTTATGTGTATGGGACATGGATGATGGCTCCGGGTTTGATACGTAGTTATATATTCCTGCACATAATAATGATGGAGGATCATGTGTACATAGTAAAGTGGCTGGATGAATGCTTATCTAAGGGTCATGGGCAATTCAGTAATGTAGGGCCTATGATAAATAGTACTTGATTTGGTTCAGATAATGAACTTGTGGACTCATCATGAAACTGGTATATTGACATTGTCCCAGTGGTGAATGCATCCTGGTTTTGACCAGTGGATCGCTTTTTGGGAAAAGCAGGTGCTGACCACCTCAGATAGCAACCCTGCTAGCTAGCCATCTATTTATTTTAATTTTTAGTGGTAACTAAAGTATATTGTTGAAAGGCCTTGTCAACAACAGTACTTTATCAACAAACACGATAAGCAGATGACTAATTTCTTTGTATGTTTTTGTGTGACTGCAACATTTGCAAACAACTTTGAATCTTTACAAGAATAGAGTTTTATAATTGGCCCTTCCAGCTGTTGATGGCGTTTTGGCTCGGCTAACTCCAAATCAGGCCGGAATTAGCAAAGTGGTGGAAAAATGAAAGCGAGGATGATTGTTTAGCCTGAAAACTGAAAACGTTGGTGGACGATTGTGTCGCCAGGCTTGTGGATTTGGCCGAGCCAAAACGCTATGAATGGCAGGAAGGGGCCAAAGAACCTGCTGTATGCCAGTCTCGTAAGGAACTCAGAGCTGGTATTGTAAAATTGTAGGCACCATTACAAGCTACATCATACATGTACTTTAGACTGTAGATCTGATGGGTATCACTTCTACTTTCAGCCAATATAGCCTCATCAAACAAGGCCTAGTTCAGTAACCTTCCTTCCCATTGAAATCTTATAAGTTGACCTTTGTGTTATATTCGATTCAGGTAGAACATGGTCATTTCACATTCACTTTACATTCATGTACTTTATGAACTTTTCCTTAGGAATGATGATGTGACAGGATGCTGCTTGATGACCCCAAATGGTATCATCCCCATTGAGTAGGAGGTCCGCAGTAGAGTTTGGCGAGTCCTGAGTTACACAAATGCAGCATAAATAGTATGTCTTGGATTGAAAAACTGAGGTCTGCAGGGACCCCTGAACTTGCAGAAAATGTAAAAACAGGGGGTCTGAACTATATTTTGGTGAGTCCGGGACCCCAGAATGCAGCCTAGTGCTACCCCTGTCCCCATTGACATAGTCCAATAACACTATTTCATAAATGTTACAAATAAAATTACCCTCGAGATTTTGAAGATGAGTTTTTTATCCCCAATACATTCAAAGGTCATTCATTCTGTGTGATTATGCACACTGGGGTCAAGGAACTGTGCATGGGGGATTGTGTCATATATACCAGCTATCTTGCTATGGTTAATTACTTGCATACCATAGAGGACAGTTGTTAGGAAACCAAACAGACAACAAACATTAACTTGATACTTTTATCTGAGCCCACAGCCAGGGCTGTGCTGTTAATTTTCATGATACCATACCTATAATTAACTGTATAAGCAATAATTTTCACGTACAGTTATTTTCACAATTTGGAGTGAAGGAGACATTTAGGAATGATTGTTATTTTTGTGATTGCCAATTCCTGGCCTATCCTTATACATTACTCCATTCAGGAGACTAAAACCATCGCGAAAATTAACACTTACACAGCAACGTGTGTGAAATGGAAGGAGGCCATGTTCTATGCATGCGGAAACAGATCCTTATTCCGTAAGACCCTTGACAGGTTCTTTCACAGGTTCGTTATTCTGAAGGTTCATTACTCCAAATGGTCATGACTATGAATTTACATTTCGCTGTTCAGAGTATAACTTTGATCTATTAAAATGTCCAGTATTGACACTTCAGAATAATACGACTACTTGTAAATTTGGAGTAATGACCCCAGCCCTCGAATTAACCCACGGCACCCATGGCATTTTGCCGTGGGTGCCCACGCCCACTGCCGTAATGCCCTCAAAATATGTCCTTTACCCAAGGCAGTCACTTGCCGTGCCCTCTAATGAAGTTGCCGTCGGTGCCCTAGCCCTGCTCCTTTATTATAAAATTATCTATCTATGTTTGTGTGTGTTTTCTTCACTTTTGAGAAATTGCCTTGGTTCCCTTCTCAAATTTTCAACTGTTGCCATGATGCCCTCTTAAACTGCTGTGCTGCCTTGCCTTTTCAGTGAAAATCCAAGGCAATTATCAACTTTCCCTAAAAAAGTTGCCGTGCCCCTTCAGATCCTTAATTCGAGGGCTGAATGACCCTTAACTGTAATGAAAATTTGAACTGTTGGAGTAATGTGCGAAGGGTCATCATTTAATGAATAACGCGAGGGCCTTTCGGAATAATGAAGTGTAGCCGTTCTATGCATTTTCTCAGAAAAACATTTATAATACATTCTCCATTATACATGCCAATGAATACTATTAGTATTGGCATAATGGAGAATGTGGAATTGATAAGAAAGAATGAGAGAATATAAATAGTAAATACAAACAAACACAGAGAGAGAAATTTATAAACAAATTAAAATATAGACCTATACCGGGGCTATTTCATTATAAATGACAACATTGAGTCCCAAAAGGGGTCAAAATTCAAACTCATTTATTTCATGCAAATTCATTATCATTTCAAAGTTCAGATGGTGTGTCAATAATTCTCAAAATATTAGAGCGTCAAACCCTCAGGAACCATTAAAAAAATTTAATTGAATTTTTGCTGTGTAAAACATAGCTGCCGCCTGGAGGGACATTTTTTAAACAATTTAATACACAACTTTGAAAGAGTATATGTAACCAACATTGGGTTCATACTTATCCATATTTAGTCTGTAATAATTGTTGTATGTTCCTTTACACTTCAGTGTCTTAAATATGCCAGTTTCAATATAAAACAATTAGTAAATTGATACTAATCCAGATAAATGGTGCAAAATTACTACATATTTTAAGGATAAACTTTATCTTCACATGAAAAATTCATGAAATAGTCATTTTGTCCTGCCCAATAGCTACACTGATGCATAAGTGAGTATTCTGCGTCAATCTGTTGTACTAGTCATGGAAAACCTAAAATAAAAGACCCTCCTGTGTCATTTGTTCTGGATAGGACACATTTTTAACACATAATAAAGCATACTTTAACTTTAGAAATAGCTGCATCAATATTATTGCATCAATATTATTGCATAAAAGATCCCCAGCATTTAAAATCCACTACAAACAGGGTTAATATTCTGGTTAAATTAGGAATATTGCAATTTTTAGCTAACCAAGTTCAATGCAGAATAATATCATATGTGTTCTCAACAACTGGACAATAATTTGAACACTAAAGTGGTTTGTAAGCATAATTTGCAATAAAATGCAAAATTTTCTTGTGGGTTTGGCTCTTTGAAATTTTTATTTTTTAGTTTGTTTACCAATTCATGGAAATGACATAATTGTGCTGGAGAGGACATTTGTTAAATTGCAAACAGAATCGTGGATACAGGCTTGCAAAAATGCAACAAATACCAAATCATGTGCCACCTTGGTAGAAGGAAGACCACTCTTCCTCTACAAATTTCACATTCTATGATATAATCCTTCTTATTTCAACAATTAGTAATTAACTTCAGTTCTGGAGAGGACAAATTTTTAACGCGGAACTGTGGTATCAAGAACAAGTGGTCTACTGTATGTAAAATAAATGAATTCCTCAATCAGTGCCCTGTCCCATCAATTGGTAATATAACACAGATTATACAGGTAGGGTAAGGGTTTATATTTCCTCTTTAATGTTAACAAAAATGGAGGCATGAATTGGAGAGGACACTCATTTTTTATTTAACGCAAAATGCCAATTTTGCAAGAATCTACTGAATTTTAACATTTTTGCACCAATTTTCACCATTCAACTTGCATGATGTTCCACACATATCATATTTTCATTGCAACAAGCACATTGCCATAGAATGTACCTAATTTTTCAAAGAATTTATTCAGAATACATGGGCAAAATGAAATGGGACTCCAAAATTGGGTTAAAATGTACCTTTTGGCAATTTTTTATACAAAAAATAGACAGAATTCTGTAAAAATGCTCATGTAGCTTGTAGTTTGTGGCATACTTAGAATTAAGTTAATAACACTGCATTATCACCCTAATTATATCAACCAGATATGATAAAAGCCATTTTTGTGAATGTGTCATTTATAATGAAATAGCCCACCGGTAGATGTTTCTTTGTTTAGCAGATCTTGAAAAAGTAGGGAATTCATGAACCTCTTTCCTTGGAAATGTGGTGTTTGGAGGGGAAATTCCGAAATTAACGCTTGAAAATACTAGAACTTATCAGATCTATCAATTTGTAATATAATACAAAGTCATAAAGCATTGTTGGACATTTGGAACTTTGACCAATCGGGGAAACTGCTTTAATTATTCATTCATGAATTTGTTTTTAAGATCATTAAATTATAATTTTAAATAATTAATTTGTGAGATACCCATGATTTTTTGTTTCATTTTTGGCCCCCAATGTATATATACATGGCTTATATTATCATCCAGATGGTTTTGTTTTTTTTGGCCCCCACATATATATACATGGCTTATAATCATCCAGATGGTTTTTTTTTTTTTTTTTTTGGTCCCCACATATATACATGGCTTATGTTATCATCAAGATGGTTGTTTGTTTCTTTCTTTCTTTGTATCTTTCTTTCTTTGCTGTCCGGGCGGAAGCAAATTCATTAATCCACTGCAGCTCCAACACAATGGCCGATCAACTTCATTATTATGCTTAGAGAATCTTCCATCCTTATAGTTTACACATTTTTAAAAATCAATTATTCTGAATATCTGGCACTCAAACTGAAATGTGCAACCAATTTCACCCGATACCGGAGGTCTCTGTATCAGCTTACAGTCCACAATCACCGTACATGTAGCGTATATATATCGTAACACCGTTTAGCGACCCCACTTTAAGCGGTTATAAAATGTAATCGAGAAAATCACATTTTTGACCAAAAAGTATATGATGGCCTCATGTGCTGTATACTTTTGTGTCACATTATTTGAATATTTATTTATATTAATGAGCTCATTAGAATATTTTGCCTACATTGTCATTAATCCACTCTGCAGCTTAAAAGCAAACTACAGATTAACTTCATTATTATTCTTTGAGAATCTTCCATCCTATACTTTATACACATTTAAAAAAATCAATTATTCTGGATATTGGCGACCAATTTCACCTGAACACAGAGGTCTCTGCATCAGAGGTCTTGCTGTGAGTTTAAAAGATATCGTGCTCGGCTATCGCGAAAACTCACAGCTCGACCAATATCTTTGTGCTCAATCCATCCAATTTGATATCAAACGTGATATTGATAGTATGTTGGTACGGTGATAGTACGGTGGCCTCATGTGCTGTATACTTTTGTTTCATTTTATTTGCATATTTATGAATATTAATGAGTTCATTTGCATATTTTGCCACATTTCCATTAACCCTAACACCCAACCCTGCTTTTTGCTATCGGACTTTAAAGAAGATATGAAAAAGGAGAGAAGATGAACAAAGAAGTCACTTGGCACCCCCGGGTTTCTAACCTTAGACCCCCCCCGCATGCCAAGCACACAATCACGGATCGGTAGCTGCACGGGTAATGCTGCGCAATTCCGTGAGGTAACTTTGGGATTCATGCATGCGCAGTGGTTTTCATCGTGGTATTTTGTGGTCTCTATGGGTGTTAGGGTTAATCCACTCTCCAGCTTAAATGCAATCACCGATCAACTTCATTATTATGTTTTCAGGGTTATTAGGAGTTAAGAAAACCTAATAATGATAATATTGGATGGCTTATTTCGCATGATACCATAACATATCGGATTCGTCATACAAATATCGAACTCACCGTTGGCTCGTCCGATATTTTTACGACTCATCCGATATGTTATGGTATCATGCTCAGCCATCCAATATTATATCAAACTTGGTCTTGTAACAGTAGGCCTATTCTTTATATTTTCCAACCTTTGTTGTGTGAGCCACCTTAATTTACGAACCGTGTAATTCTAGTTTATTTTTTTTAAACAATATTTTGTACTCATTTTCACGATAGGTCAGATGATGTCAGAGTTCAAAGTGTCACAAAACTGCAAAAGCTGTCCGTCCCACAATACATTACAAATTTGGTTTATTTTTTAAATTAAAAGGAATTCCAGTCTTGATGGAGAAAAACAAAATGGGATATAAAATAACCATTTAAATAGGATGGCCATCTATGGTCTCAAATAATAATTCTAAATTCCAATTTGAAGAAATACAGAGAAGAGGAATAATAGCATTGGAGTGGTGCAATTAGATTTACAGAATTTTGTCAACCATGGAGAGATAAATCCAGATGAACAGATTTAATATTCATTTTATTATGTTTATCTACCTGGATGACTGAGAATATTCACAAATTCGTGGAGAGATAGATTACAGTTTGTGAATGGGAACTAAAGGAATCAGTCATCCAAACTATTTTATTTGCTGGGAATTTAAAGTTTGTGTACCTTGGCAGTTTTAATGTATTTAACCTTAAATTGTGCCATATTCAGGACTAGATGCAGATAATATTCTGAAAAAATAGGTTGCCTAGAGTTTATCTAGACAAGTCCAAAATGGAAAAGCTTTCAACAAAATGACAACATTAAAATGCTCAATAATATTTCTCTGAACTGCAAACTCTCAACTGTTGGAAAGCAGGGTTGGCGATTTTCTTGTCTTTTAAACTTTTGATTTAAATCGTGATTTATTATCAATTGATTTAAATCTTGCCAACCCACTGGAAAGGGTTAAAGAAACATGATGTCTGGTTCACAAGAACTGAAATACTGTGTAGTGGTTATTTTCATGAGGGTTTTATTTTCGTGAATTTTGCATTTAGAGCTCCAACCACGAAAATAACACCTTGTGAATATGCAATAATGTATTACAAGTATAGGGAAGGACTGGTCAATCGTGATTCGGGAAAATGTGTCTCTCACTACAAATCACAAAATTAACTATGAAAATTACCACTTAATCTTTGAGATTCACGGTACCAGTACTAAAAATGATTCCTGGTTTCTGTGAATTGCCAATTTTGCCTGTGTTTGAGTAGGATTGGAGTAACTTCAGTCGTCCCAATGGATTTTATTGCATCATAGTGATCCAAATTGAGGTGGATTCAAAACAAAAGTGGTTTTTGGAATCGTCATGTGGTCATAAGCAAGATCAGATATTATGTATGCTATTTTTATAAATATTGTGTATCGTAATATATTTTGTTGCTATAGCATGTATACAATGTACAATGAGGGCCTGCTTGAAAAGCAGTGCTTGTCACTGAAGCAGTATTACCCTCAATAAAGAAAGAATAAATAAATAAATAAATAAATTACAATTTTCGTCGCTTGTTGTCACTTTCAGCCTCTATCATTTGTGATAGAGAATGTTGTCAATTATCAGAATATCTTATTAGGTTTACAGGAAATGACCGGAAAATACATAACTTGAAAATAGAAATGATCAACAATCATCACTTCTCTAAAAAATCCTAAAAAATTCTTCTTTAGAAATGTGTAATATTAACAAAAAAAAGGCGGATTTTGGGGGAAATTTTACAACACTCGATTTCTTTCTTGTAAAATATCCACATGTGGTATCCCATCCAAGCAGGAGGTCCTTAATACAAGCGTTTCATACTTTTCAACAAACTCTTTATAGAAACATTGAAAATATTTCCAATTCTGAACTGCAAATGATCGGTCAACCATGAGCAGTCTCACACATATCAAAGGCTACTGCAAGTAAATATCTAACTACTTGAGAATAAAGGACTATGAATAGGTGCAACCGGATTACCTACGAGATTATCTCAAGTATTTAATTCTGTTAACCCTCCGCTTCCTTACATCTTCTCTGATCAGACCTACCAAATGTGTAACATCCAGAAGTAACAATTAAGGTTAGCGAGAGTTTTTCATGCGCTTGATTTCAGAGGGCGTAAGTTCATAACAGAAACAGCCATGCAGAAAATGAACAAGCGTGCGGGACGTAGGCCTACTTACAATAGAATATCGATCCACGGTCAAGACATGAAAAGGCTATGAAACTTGGCTTAGCTCGTGCCCGGAGCTCGGATGCGGGGGTGGCACAAGCCGTTGTCGGCAATTTTCACAAGGATTTTATAAATTTTAAAATTGATTAGGGGCACTTCGTCAAGCTACGCCCTGGAAAATGTGTTGATTTTGAATTTATAGCCTTGATATCTTTGATGAAATCAATGCTGCTATTCCCCTGATTACAAATGTAATGGTAGGCAACAACAACAATATCAAAAAGCAATTATTTGTAAATCGAATTTGGGATGAAAATCAACAAGACAGACTTAGCAGGCCTACAAATTTCTGAATTATATAAAGTGAAAACAATCAATCACGATTCACTGCACTCAGCGAATCAATCAAATAAAACTAAAAAGAAAGGAGCAAGAAAGAATAAAGAAATAGTGAAAAAGAGAAAGAAAGAGAGAGAAAGAAAATGAACGAAAAAGAAAGAAAGAAAGAAATGAAAAAAAAAAAGAAATGAAAAAAGAAAGGGAGAAAGAAAAGAGGAAAGAAAGGAAGTAAAAATGAGAAAGAGAAAAAAAAAAGAAAATT
Organism: Amphiura filiformis; assembly: GCF_039555335.1. NCBI lineage: Eukaryota > Metazoa > Echinodermata > Ophiuroidea > Amphilepidida > Amphiuridae > Amphiura > Amphiura filiformis. The sequence goes on along the minus strand of NC_092629.1, from coordinate 63,357,454 downwards.
CAGCCACACGGAGACTCGAACCCACAAAAATAGTTCATATTAGATTCCCAGTCCAACGCTCTATCCACTCGGCCATAGATCAGCTTACGCAATTGACTGTTCTCAAAGCGGATGATATAAATATAATTACATGATTACAATCGCGTCCGCATTATGGCTCTTAGAATAAACACACATGTCGGCGCTGAAATTTGGAACGAACTGATGGAGGAAAACCTCGTTTTTTGCAAAACTAGCTTCAATTTGGAGTGAAAATCAAATGGAATAGCAATTGGCAGAATGTTGAGAAATAATGTAGGTATTCAGATGTCTAAATTAACGTCTCAGTAATCAAGATATCGATAATTTCACAAACCAGCTTTTCTCAAGCAAATTCTCCAAAATTTCCCCCCAAAACAGGCTTTTAAAATTTAATCGGTACTGTATTTGGTTCTTCCCCATGGCAACATTATTTCTTTGATCGATTTGTAATACAATACGAAAAAAGAAAAAACAATCGCTTCGGTGTGGATTTATACGGAGCGCACATTTGAAAAAAAACCTCATGGAACGTGTTTTTGATCTTGTGAACATGGTGGGTAAAAATGCTTTAAACGAAGGATTTTCAAATTTATTCTAATAATTTGTATATAACACACACAAAAATGTTAAGCTACATCCAATGCACCAACATTTCACTCTCTGCGATATTTGATTACTGAGAAAACTCTGTTTTAGAGAACAACTTTATACGTCTTTTATACGTTTTTTATACGTCTCTTTGTGTAACCTTAAGAAATAGCACACACTGCTGTGTGTAGGTAAGCACAAAAGAAATGGCCAAATTCTTTTGTATCTAAATGCCTATTGTGATTGTGCAAGCGTGACCTTGTCCCGGGGGCACTTCAATTTGAAATGGATATAGGTGTAGGGCTGGCGCTTTCGCACTAAGGGGCATTCGGTGAGAGCAACATGTAAAAAATATGGGGTCATTGGGTGAGAGCATGATTTTTGGCATTCGGTGAGAGCAAAATGTAAAAAATATGGGGTCATTGGGTGAGAACATGACCTTTTTTAAATGGCATCTGGGTGAGAACAAAACAGCGCCACAAAAACCTCGAAAATGAAATTTCTAGTTCTAAATGGCTTCAAATTTCCTTATTTTTTCAAAATAAGTAACAAAATCAGTGATAAATGAAAGTTGCTGTTCAAATTGAACTTATAAGGGTCTTTGGGTGACAGATCAAATAGAAAAATAGGGGTCTTCGGGTGACAGCGGAGCGAGCATGTGTTAAGTAAAAAAATATGGGGTCTTTGCGTGACAGCGATGCTGAAAAAGGGGTCTTAACAGCCCTACATACGCGTCACCTCCAAAGTTGAGTGCCCCCCCGGGACCTTGTGTGCAGATAAACTAACATGCACACTGCAATTTCAGCTTTTCCATCTATATCTATATGAAGAAATCTCTGTTTTTGCTAACATGAAACCCTAGAATTGATATTGAAACTTAAATGTCATTTAAAAAATTCATAATGACAACATTTAACATAATAAATCTGATGATATATAATGTAGGCCTATAAATATAATACTATACATGTTAACCATGTTAACTATAGAAATCAAAGGGCATTACATGCTTTTTCTATTGGTCCATTGTTAAATATCTCTGAACAAGCATCTTGAAAAATGGACTGATCTGGTAAAAATGGTCTCAACAATTATTGGAAAGAGCTATCCACTTTGTTTTTCAGTACTTACTGTCAATCACATGTTCATTAGTATGTAAAAGTGTTAAGAACAACAGTGCAAAAATACTGTTACTACAGGGGACAATTTAAGCAGAAACTTAGCTTGTAATCACTGTTGAAGTCAATCTTGAATAGTGGACTGATCATGGAAATCATCTCACTCTGAACTCCTGGTGCATTTTTTGTCATCGTATAGATGTTTATTTTGAACTTTATCATTTGTTCATTTCATATAATAGCGTTTTGGCCGATTTTTTTACACTTTTCACATCCAGGTGTGAGTTTAACAAACTTTCACTCACTTTCATAGGAAACCATTACATAACATTACTCAACAACAAAACTTCATTCACAAAAAATCTATCCTTACACAACTTAATCTTTGCCTTAGCGACATTGCTTAGAGTCTTAGCTTTTCTGTGATACCCTATTTGTTGGGAATTATCTTCAAATTCTGTTAGAAAATTGACAATAGGTGAGGCTGCATGAGCTCGGTTGTTACGCATTACAGGCCCATATGAGCGCTTCGTTAAGAAATTAAGTGCTAATTAAGCAGCTAATTAAGAATTTTGTTTTTGTTTTTTTGGCTGAAATATATACCTTAATATCTTATTAATAATAGCAACAATTAGATTGATGTTAATAGTAGTTTAGACTGAATTCTACCAATTAAAAGATCAGTGTTGAGTACATAATGCAATTGGTAGGTCTAATGTTGCTTATGACCATGTATGAATCGTCAGCCATGTGATACGCATGCACCCTCACATGCAGATAGTCTCTACATAACTTTACGTCTCCTGCAAGTTCAAGGCACAGTTTTCTGTCAATTTCCATTTCAGAACAATTTGTGTCAATCGTCATATATGTATCGCCAGCCATGTGATGCACACGCATCATCGCATGCAAGCAGTGTGTGTTTTCCCTTCCTGTCGCCCACACTATCATCACTGCTCTAGGCTTGGTTCTCCTGTCAGCCTGAGTTTGTCGCAATTTTCAATCATCTCACTTTGAGCCAAAATGTTATCATCCCCAGTTGCACAGTTCAATATACAGGTTTAATCATTGCTCAAAATTTGACCTCAAGTTGTTGGTGATGAGTTTTTGTACCCAAGATATTGAAAGGTCACCTGATGTGTGTACACTGTACAGGCAAGTAGGGTTTTAAGAACAAGGAGAGATGCGTGTATTTGTGATTCTAGAGTCCTTGTTACATATGAGTACTTAGGATAAGTGCCAGGTAATATGGTGTAGTTATCAATCAAGTGAGTGGAGGCTATTCCAAGAACTGTACTACCTCCCTTGATGTCATTATGGAGTGTGTACATTGTATACTCAAATATTGTTTATGTTAGAAACGAGTGAAGATAAGTGTCAGTTAATAAGGTGAAGTTATCAATCAAGTCAGTGAATGGGCCATGGGGGCTATTCCAAGAACTGTAGTGCCTTCCTCAATAAGAAATTCTTATCGAAATGATGTCAATGTACTGAGTAAATCTGTGGTTTCATACAGTTTGTTTTCAACAAAGTTGATAGTGGCTCTACATGTAGCTATTCCAAGTAACAAACTCCCCATAGCGGTAGTTCCTCGCTTTGCACCACTGAGGTCCCGGGTTCAAGCCCGGCGCGCGCCCAAGGACTCATGTGCACTTGGTTTATCCCGATTCCATGCTCGCTCTCGCAGGTTTTCTCCGGGATCTCCGGTTTCCTCCTGTATCGCAAAAAATCGGTGATTAGTTGTTTGGTTATCAAAACTTCCTTCACCCAATGGAATTTGGGGAGCTGCACAGATAATTGGTGGATGTTACAATCTAAATGCGGATAGGTGTGCGCCGTTCGGCAGCAACTGGCCTAGTTGATGCGACCTGATTGTGATGATTCACCATTGCAGCGAAATTACAGCGCTTTGAGTCCTCTAAGATCTGGAGAAAGGCGCTTTATAAATCCAAAATTTATTTTATTTTTTTTTTTTTTATTGTCTCGCAGATTTCAAGTTATTTATCTGCATGTTACAGTGTCTCATTCTTTATTTAAATGAATCTTTATTTCCATAATCAAAAACAAGCAAAATATGTTGACATTGCACATCAAAACATAAAATAATATCATGACAATTATGGAGATGGTCGAAAAGCCAAAGGTCAGCATTGATCATCCCCTAACAGAAATGATTTAAAACAACAACAAAAAAACCCAAAAATATTAAGACTGTCAGGGCTACCGTAAATGTTAGCCTAATGGCGCACATGGGCTTCTATGTCTTATAATAAATTCCATGTACAAATAGAGAGCTCCCTTCGCTAAAAATCCCAACAAGGATTAAGGGTATGTGCCCTAATTTGCTGGTGGGATTTTTGTGGGAGGGCACTTTTAGTTTGTGTCTAAAATTCCAGTTATGTCAAGGGAGCCCATAGCACCATTAGGCGAATGTTACTGTATATTACTTATTAGACAACTTTACTCTGTAATCGATCCCAAATTTACATTTTGAGAAATATTTTGGGAACTTATTTGGTAATTTGACTGTTTGAGTCTAAGAAGAGCATTTTCAGGTATCGTAGTTTGAAATTTATTTCAATTCCCTTACATTTTGTAATTCCAAAGTTCAATAATTGGCTAGAATGCTCACTTCCAAACTGGAGGGGACATGCTGTCATGAAGTAACTGCCAAGGACTTTAATATTTCAGTGTACCCAGTATAAATGCCATTTTCCTGAATTTCTTTTCTAAATCCAGCTGATATTTACAGTCAATTCATTTTGTTTGTTTGTTTTTGCTCTACACAGGGTGGCAACAACGCAGGGCATACGGTAGTTGTTGTTGACGGGACTATGTATGACTTCCACCGCCTGCCTAGTGGTATCATCAACCCTAAAGCACAGGCTGTGATTGGTAAGTAAATTGAATTTAGGGACTTAATCTCTGGGTATGAGAGCATAGTGGGCATAACATCATCCACATACAGTACCGGTATGTTATTTCATTGTACTGTATTTCCTTGTAATCCATTGGGCTATTCCAGTTGAAATCCATCCACCCCCTTTTGAAGACATGACATTTTGTAGGAGATTAAGGTCATGTCTTTCATAGGGGGTGTATGGATTTCAACTGAAATAGCCCATTTTTGACTGCAAGAGCAAACTGATTCAAAAACATTTCCTAATTAAGAAGACATTACCCGGTATCTAACTTGCCATTATGAGCCAAAATGCTCTCACTTCCACAGGCACAAGTCATTAACCTCTATTCAACAATTAGATCTCAGATTGTGACCTTATGGTGTTGAGGATGAGTTTCTATACCCAACCTTTCAATGTGAAAGGTCATTTTATGACAGTGTAAACCTATTGGGGTTATTGTACTGTGTATTGATAGATGAGCATGTGTTATACATGGGAGGGCTATCACTGGGATCTCAAACATTCTCAACTATCAATACACAGTTCTACATAACCCAAATAGGCTTCTACACACATAGAATGACCTTTGATTGTGTTTGATACAAAACTCATACTCCACAATTTGAGGTCAAGTTTTGAGCTATGTTTGTTGATTGGAGGTTATTGAACTTCTCCATTGTAGATGAGGTCATCTTGGCTTGGAGTGAATGCTAATGAGTGTTGTCATCCGTGATTAACACATTACCAGCCAAACCATTAATAAAAGTGCCATTATCTAGAAGCAAACAATGTGGGCGTAATGACTGCGCCAATAACGTGGGAGGAATTACTTCTGACCTGCTCCCACAAATTGATTGTAAAAGCGACATGGCACTATAGAAGATCTAGAAGACAGTTTAACCCACCTAATGTGTTACATTTTAAGCTTAAGACAAAATGAAATTAACAAGTGTGGAGCAAATTTAGATAATGAGGAGAATGCGCCAACACATGAAATCAAACCTGGACCCTGACCATTAGACTATTGGCTCTCCCTGATAAGCACAGAACTGAAAGGAAGGGGTACACATTGTACAGCACAACATAATATAGCACAACCCAGAGCACAACCTACACTGAAATACCAGATCAATGAATGATGCTGTCAAGTGTCGCCACTATAGCATAAATTCAAACAGACAGACAGCGTGTTTATACTGAGCGTACGGCTTTTTGACCCGCTATTTTCCGGGCACAAAATACCGATCATAATCCGGCCACCGTTACCCAGCTTGTTTCTACTGAGACCAGAAAGCTGTGTCTCGCACGATGCACGGCATTTTTCCCCTGTAAACCGAATACGGAAAACAGATTTGACGGGTGTATCCTAAATTTAAATGTCTACGCATGGCAGCTCATGGCATATGACCTACAATCACAATTTAGTGTTTTCGTAAAATCCAAATTGCATTAATTTACCACTGAGTGGATCTACTAGTAATTGGCTATTATGATAATTAATTTACAGCCAAAATATAACCAACTCATTAACTAAAAAGAAGTAGGCCTAGACTAAGTAAAGTCATATCCATTTTACTTCACCAAGTTCATGCGAGTCACACATGTGGCCAGTGTATATAATATCAGAAAGAAGGAACCTACTACATTATAGGCCTAGGCTAGACTATACAAGTAGAATATAAATCGCGTTATTTTTCCAACACGCATGACCTCGACCCGGCAACCGATCACACGGCTCGTTTCTACTGCGCGGATTACACGCTTTGACCGGCATGATCCACCTCAAGAGGTGGATCACGAAAAAGCGAGCACATGACCCGCATGACACGGCAACCGATTACCCAGATCGTTTCTACTGGGTTTGTTACCCGGTATGACCCGCACGGCACGGCATGGCACGGAATTTGGCCCTCAGTAGAAACACGCAGAGAGTTAGACATGAACCAAACACATTGGGGATATATAATTGTAATAATTAATAGTTCATTTTAAAAGCATGGCAAAATTCAATAGAAACATAAAATTCAATAACAATATTTATGAAGGAGGTATTGATTTTTAAAGACCAAAGCAAGGACTATAACCCGGACATGTTTAATATTTAAAAATATATTTTCCCCTTGCAGGTAATGGTGTCGTAGTCCATCTACCAGGGCTGTTTGAAGAGGCAGAGAAAGCTAGCAAGAAGGGCTTAAATGGCTGGAAGGAGAGACTAATTATTTCTGATAGAGCTCATCTTGGTAGGTATACACCCACCTTGTCACTGATGCCTGTATTGATATAGGCTACTACCCCTAACACTGAACCCGGCTTTCTGAAAAAGGAGAGAAGATGAACAAAGAAGTCACTTGGCACCCCCGGGATTCGAACCTTGGACCCCTCGCATGTCAAGCACCCAATCACGGACCGGTAGCCACACGGGTTTCGCTGCCCCAGGCATCGATTACGTGAGCATATAGCACTTAAGGTGATAACATCATCGCATACCCTGGGATTCATGCATGCGCAGTGGTTTTCATTGTGGTGTTTTGTGGTATCTATGGGTGTTAGGGCTAAGCAATTGCAATATTGCTAGCATACCCTAGCTTCAAATCACAACCAGTTGACTTCAAGCAACTTTGCTATAGATCACCTGTCCCAGTGTAAAGTTGCAAGTTGGTGGTTTTGAGACCTTCAAAATTTGAGTTACTATTCTTTGTTTGAAGACAAATATAGTCAATGGTATGTCCTTTGTGATGGGGACATAATGCTGTACTCTCTATTCAATTCTGTCCCCATTCATAAAGGACATACCACTGCCAATACAGGTGTCTTTAAACAAAGAGCATAAAGGACATACCACTGCCAATACAGGTGTCTTTAAACAAAGAGCATAAAGGACATACCACTGCCAATACAGGTGTCTTTAAACAAAGAGCATAAAGGACATACCACTGCCAATACAGGTGTCTTTAAACAAAGAGCATAAAGGACATACCACTGCCAATACAGGTGTCTTTAAACAAAGAGCATAAAGGACATACCACTGCCAATACAGGTGTCTTTAAACAAAGAGCATCAACTCAATGATTGGAACGTCTCGAAACTCCCAACTTCCAGCTTTACGCTCATACACTCAAACTATATGGGCTCAGAATGTAAATTCTGACTGTTATTAAAACAAAAGTGAGTCTGTTTTGTAAAAGTCTGTCAGGTAAACCAAGACTCACTTTTCTCACAAACTAAGTATGCACTTCTGGTTGAAAAACTCATATTTTTACCCTTACATACACACTTGCCTCCACCAATATAACAAATATTGTCAGTACTTTCACCGAAATTGGTCACTCAAAATATTGTAATAACTGATTTCTTACTTTTTTTCAGTATTTGATATGCACCAGGTTATAGACGGTCTCCAAGAAGAAGAAAAGGGCAAGAAATTGTAAGATATGAATCTAATAATTAACCTCATCTCATCGTTGGGCAGGAAAAACCTCCCATGTGTCATTGGCCCCTGAACATATTTAAAGCAAAACCTCCTTTGGAACCTGTTGGCAGTTCAGTAGCCACAAGTACATAGGTCGAGGTTTTTCCTGCCCAACAACGATGCAATACTGGCTTTGTTACAGAGTCCCTGATTGGTTAATTACATGATATAATCAGCTGAATGTGCAATCACAATAGAGCTCTCTTAGCAGTCAATTCCCTTCAGCCCTACTGATAATTTATACCATATCTCTGATTGGCTCAATACATGATATAGCCCTCTTTGTAACCAATCAAATGAGCTCTTTGAGGCTGATAATTTGGCTAGTAGTGCCCATGGGTTGAATAGAATAGAATTAAAATACTAATATGGAAAGTTGAATGCACTTTCCCATATTATAATATTTTTCACCCTGATGTGGCAGTGACGTCAACTCGTTGAGGCAGTTGTTTCGCGCGCACATCTTAAAGCTGCGTTCAATGAAATGCGCTCTGATGTCACTGCTACATCAGGGTGAAAAATGGTATAGAACATGCAGGCACCACTTTTATGCTTTTCATTGCAGCATAGGACTGGGCCAAAATCATTTCATAGATTTGTGTTTGAGAGCCAAATAAACCTAGTATTGCTATGTTTACTGTACATTACAGAGCTGTTCGAGGGCCATCCAGCAACCACAATTGGCTGGCGGACCAGATCTGGGCTGCATATTGGGAAGCTCTGACCAGTGTTTATGCCAAGGCTGTATGTCGCGATTTTGGCCCAGTGAAAATAAGATTTAACACATAAGAATTTGCAATTCTGTGTGACAATTTGAGGCAAAATTTAGCTAATTTGTGAAAAAAAATATTTTATTTGTTGCATCCAATTTTCAGAGAGAATAAGCACTACCCCTGACATAGCAACCAGTACATATATGATAAATAAATTTATATATGATTCTGAGCTGGGACTACTTCAAAACATTTATATTCAGGTCACCACAATGGAAGTAATATTACCCCGATTGCTGCAGTTCAAATTGCAGAGTGCACTTTTTTTCCATTCAATCATGTTGATTCGTATTTCGACACCTTATTTGTTTCTTAAAATGTTTTGATTTGATTGCAGCCTTGGAACCACCAAGAAGGGCGTTGGTCCATGTTATTCTTCCAAAGCAAGCAGACTCGGTATCAGGATATGTGACTTACTTGGAGACTTTGAAGTCTTTGCTGAAAAGTAAGTGACTGTGTAACACTTAAAGCCATCATGTGCAAGGGCTCGGATAGCGACGTTTTCACATTTTTTTATGTGGGACCTGAGAGCACATCAGACATATCGAATTGCATTTTGAATACGAGAAATTCCTTCTGATATCAAATAATTTTGATATTTTGAATACACATTTTATTTTTTATTTCTTTCGTATTTTATTCCCTGTACTTGGGTTTGATGGGGGGAAAAAACATACAAAATAAACCATCAAACCCTACACACATAAACAAGCAAGATACATACATGTAATCAGTAAAGCACTTTATAATATAAAGGAAACAAACTTTAACTATAGACTGTATTCATAAAATGTAATTACAAATCAAGAGTTTCATAATTCATACAACATACACATTTTATGGCAAATGATTGAAAATTGATATTTTTGAAACTTAACAGTCCTCGAAGTAAATTGTATTTATCTAATGATACAACATGTATGTACTTAAAATGGATGAAGCTGTGATGAAAAGCCGTCCATCATATGAAAATTTTGACCGTTCGTATTGGAGATATAGATTTTTTTCCCTAAACACACAAAAAAATTAGGTCTTGTGAAAAAAAGTGTATCTTCAATATGAAAGGTCAAAATTTTCAATTGATCGTCGGCTTTTAATCCCAGCTACATACACTTTAAGTGCATCATTATGATTTATAAAGTTAACTTCAAGGACTGTTAAATATCAAAAATTTAAAAAATACCAGATTTGAATAATTTGGCATAAAATTTGTATTATATTGCAAATTTCAAAAATTCAAAATGATTTGGATGTCAGAAGGACATCCCTCGTATTCAAAATGCAAATCGTTATACCCGATGTGCTCTCGGGTTCCAAAAAAAAATACTGTGTGCAAATGTCGCTATCCGATTCCTTGAATGAGTTTCATCAATTTTTTTTTCTATTTCTTTTTTTTGGCATATTTGTTATGTTTACACATGTCCCAACTTACACCCTATTGGATTCAGCCAAATTCATTGAGTTTAAAGGCAACGGATCAAGTCATAATTATGACTTTAAATCACCCGTAGAACACCACAGTCAAACTGCTAATATAGCGAGGTAAAATGACCAGAAAACTTTTCCTGAATGTTTGGCAAAGAATATCCAAAATTAAAATTTGACCGAAATTGTACATTAAGTATGTGTATGTCACAGGGGGTGTTCAGAAGGGTGTCGATTTGTGCTGTTCTGTCAAAACTTTCTTGGAGACTTTGAAGTCTTGGCTAAAAAACAATAGTGGTTGTACAGTAATTATTAGAAGAGGGTGTCTGTCCATGCTTCTTCTTATATACTGCTCAACTTACTTCACAAGCAGGGTGTGGTGTGCGCAATAGATAACTTAGTCCTTCATGTGACTGTCCTGCACACGCAGGTAGTCAATGGTGGCAGTTTTAAAGTGTTCTGGGTTGGATATTGATGTTATGTTGTCAGGGAGGTTGTTCCAATTCCTTATTGTCCAGTGAACAAATGAAAATCTATGACAGTCAATTCTATTGTGTTGTTCTATATATTTGTTAGCTCCTAATCTGCGGGTGCGCCGTTGGGCTGGCACTGGGAGTGTGAGATGCCCCCCTTTGGCTTTATGTAGTAGACCCAGTCTATTTGCTTTCCTTCGTGTAGATAAATTGTCCCATTTCAGCTCCCAGTCCTTGCACAGCCGCCATCGGCGCTGTGCATTCTTTTTACCGCGTTCTTCTTCTTGCACAGCCGCTATCGGCACTGTGCATTCTTTTTTCCGCGTTCTTCTTCTTCTTCTTCTTCTTTCTTCTTTCTGTCAACACCATTAAATCAGCCATCGTAGCCACATGCTTTCAGCCATGTTGATCATAGTTGGTCACTAGGACTATTGGGTGGTGCCACAGATGTCACATGATGAACTTTCGATCAAATGTCATCCACTTCCGGTCAGTGGCCAAAACCGTGATTTTCACTAAAAATGCTACTCCTCCCACATATTACATAGCACCGTGACGTCACTTGCACACATGCATCACCTATAGCCAGTGTCCAAAAGTTATACCATAAAATTGGAATCAAAGGTCATTAAGGGGTCACTTCCGGTAAAAGTCTGAAAAATTTGTAAAAAATATTCAAAAAATCACTGTCTTTACAAATTACATAGCAGAGAGTCGCCATTAGCACACATGCATTGCTACTATCCAAGGTCTTTAGGATGCCTACAGTTTTGGGGTCAAAGGTCATTAAGGGGTTACTTCCGGTCAAAAACCAAAATTATCAAAAATGTTTAAAAAATCTCAAAATGTAAACAGACCAGAGTATTATAATCATCATACATGAAGCAGTGTTACCTGATGTATGCATGGTATTTTTATTTTGGGGGTCAAAGGTCATTAAGGGGTCACTTCCTGTTTTTAGCTAAATAACTTCAAGAATTTTTATCTCAACAACTAAACATAGCAGCATTTTTTAATTAAAATTGGAACAATGCATTTTGTCGGTGTACATAAGGTTTTATTTTCATTGAGGTCAAAGGTCATTAAGGGGTCAAAAGGTCAATCATAAATTAAAAAAAATCAAAATCCATGTATAAGTTCCGATTAAGCTGAAATTCACCAGGAATATTCCTTATGACATCCTAAGCACTATGTAATATTTTTATGGGTCAAAGGTAATTAAGGGATCACTTCCGGTTCTCACAGATTCGGGGTCATAACTCATTTGTCACTGCTGGCTGTGCATGCTCGCGGTCGCAGGCGAACGCAATCAGATCTCGTTGTACACTTGTTTTCCAGTCATAATTTTTGTGGACCAGTCTGGCCGCCTTCTTTGAACTTTTCCTGCTTTTGTTGTAAGATCATGAGTGTATGGGTGCCACACAGCTGAGCAATACTTTACTATGGGGCGTACCAGGGTCATATAGGCAGAAGACTTGATTTCCTTGGTGCATGAACCCAGATTACGACAAACAAAATCCAGGGTTTTGTTTGCTGTCCATGCTATTCTTTAAAAGCAAGCTCAACATGTAATTAGGGATTCCATCATATTTACTGTTGCTCATCACCATTTGACAACGATGTGTTGTCTGCTGAAGTAAACCATGCAGACCCGCCTGATGCGAGTTGTTGAAGGGTGACGAACAACAGTGAAACATGATTGAATCCTTTTCAACAACGAAAACATGCTAAAGATAGTATAATCATACCGATGCAGTGTAGATGATGAAACCAATCAAGTCCATTGCACATCAACACCTTGGCTGCTGTCACGGTGCTTCCTGTAGCTCATTGTGTCTGGTTGCTAGGTGAGAGAAGCCTGTACTAAGTTGCGGAACCTTGAGTCAGTGTTGCCACGAGGCATCTTTACAGCACAATTGGGCTGCTTCTAAATAGCAGGTTGCATGGTACACCTTTGATAAAAGGTACCATGCTTACTAAATCTTGCACAAATTTTGCAAGTATCAAGCGCATTATTGTGTTATGGTCATTTTAGCGGTATCATTTTTTATTTTTAATGAAAACTAATAGTACTACCATAAAAACTTGATAGTTAGCACATGTGCTTACTATCGAGCGCTTTTGAAAGCATGAAATTGTACCAAAGTCTGGCGCTTTACCAACCGAGCTTATGGGGTTGAGACACACATTTGCATATAATGTGTATCAATGATTTGCTCAAAACCCTTTACACTTTTGTGGCTGGGTTCTTCATGTTTGCATGTTTTAAAGCACTCGATAGTAAGCACACATGCTAACTGTCGAGTTTTTACGGTATGCTAATTACGAACTAAACTTTGACCTGGTTCTAGTAAATGAAGAAAGTTGAATCTAAATGAAAGAAGCCAAATATTTTGAAGAATTTCCCCACAATTTTCAACAGTATCCTGTCCCATAGAACCCAATGGTTAAGAAAAAATTAGTGACTTGTGGTTTGACATTGGCTCCCGCAACATTCAGTAGTTTTGTGCCCAATAGAAACCAATGGTGCCAAAAATGACTTTTCTATGATTTAACCTGCAATTGGGGCTAAAAACTGTTGGCAACCGTGGGCAGATGGCGGCAATCCTGCCTTGGGCACAGGCTGTTAATTTCCTGTTAATTAATTTGAAACCTTTGCATTGATTAGGATACCATGTGATTTATAAATAGCATTTATAGCATTGTGAAGCATGCCAATGGTGTATGTGCCATGCCCACCATCCAGGTTTGACTCAGGTCTCTCTTTTTTTTAAATTATTATTATTATTTTTTTAATTACTTATTATTTGTTTTGCTTTGCTACACTGCAAAACTCAGCTGTCCAGATTTTTGGGAATTTGGAAGGGCAACAAGGTGTCATTCATAATGATAAAATTCTAGATAGTGCACGTTAAGGTTACTGTTCCAAACCCAGGCTACTTGTTGTACATTACAATGCATACAGCCCGTAGTATGGCCCTCTATAACAATTTGCGTGCTGTACCGAATAGAGCGTAGTATCAATACGTCCGTCAATAGCCTCAGATTGAGCATGTTATGTAAAATTCTTCATTGTACACACGTGTGTGACCTGCTACCACGAAATGAGCATAAAGTCGCAAGTTGCTAGTTATAGACATCTTGGCTGACTGAGTTGATGTTCTTTATTTGCCACACTCCTGTACAAACCAGTAGTATGTCCTTCGTGAATGGCCCATTTTGACCCCTTTCACAAAGGACATACTACTGGCTTGAACAGGTGTCAAAGAACATTACGGTAACGCAGTAGCCAGAGCGTCTCAAAACTACAAACTCAAGACTTTACACTCATTTTGTGGTAGAAGGTCACATTTTGCAATCAAAAATTAAATTTTGACAAATCAGGGCCCAAGTGCAAAAATATAAAAACATGTGAATCTGAAATTTCACTATTTTTGTTTGAAAGTTGCGGTGCCACATGCTTTGTGTCAGTTTCACTTTCAGATGCATACAAGCATGAGCATGATTGGCGCAAAAACTAAAATGGACTTAATTGACACAGCCAGTAAATAATTTCCCATTACATGTTGTGCTATTTATAGAATACTAAATACATGTGTGTGGTTGGAATGAATGAATGAACGAATGAATGAACAAATGAATGAACGAACAAGAAGAAATTGAATACATTTTCAGGTAGACAAATCCAAAATTACTGTTCTTAGACTTTCGCCATCTTGGCTGATGGCTTCTGCAGAATGACCACTGGGATCCACCTGTCCCGCAGAGGATTGAACGGTGTTAGTTCCAGTGCTTTCTGCATCCCTTGACTTTCAGTGCTTTTCGCATCCCTTGGTTTCTTGGTTCTCCTTATTAATAGATCGTATACATGGTCTAACAAATAAATATTTTGTGATTTTCTTCTGTTCGCCAGGTTCAGGACGTTGGTTAATATATATCAGCGTACACATTCAAATCTGGAGGTGAAAATAGAGGATGAACTACAGAAATACAAGGTAAATAAGAAAACAAAGGAAAGACGTATACTATGATCAGTACGTAATAGGCTAGAATTATTCAGTTTTTGTTACTGAGCGAGTCATTAAAGTCCCAACTCATGCCCGCGTAAATTCACAAAAGCGTGTGTGCGTCAGTCAACGCAATTACGCAAAGCGCTGTTCACTTAGAACAGTGCTGCGCCCAGCTGTCTATACAGCATTCTATATTAATTCATAATGTTATTAGTCCCGCCTATTACAAGCTGATCAGAGTATAATTGATTGTTTTAAAAAGTAAGGCTGAACCAGTAATGGGTTTGACAGACATTACTTACAATAAATTTGGTCTCAAAAAGTTATATTTTGGGTGGATTTTTGTTATTTGTGTGCAAAAGGAGTGCATCAAGCATAAACTAAAATTCATCCTTGGCTGCTTAGACCATGTTTTTAATTTTTAATTTTTTTAATCCATTGATACACTTGTAATTCTATATTATTATTTTTCCAGAATTATGCGGAGAGTATACGACCCATGGTGTGTGATACAATTTATTTTATGAATCAAGCACTACAAGATCCTTCCAAGAATATTATCGAGAGGGCGCCAATGCAACTATGTTGGACATAGACTTTGGTAAGTAGAGAAAGTAGCATTATGCTGATATTGCGCAGGGCTAACGATTAATGTTTTGATCTACTTCCCAGTTGGCCAATATCAGACCAGTTATTGTGGCTCAAAACTAGCCTTACAAATCACAAAATATTACCAGGACCAGCACAGACATCTTGTGGTGGTTGGAGACATAATTAGGCTACGCACAGGGAGTGTGAATTTCAAATGGGGTTATCTGAATGAGTGACTCCATTTGAAATCTACCCCCTTGTGTAGTACAGCATCCAGCCCTCGAATTAAGGATCTGAAGGGGCACAGCAATTTTTTTGGGCAAGTTGAAAATTGCCTTGGATTTTGCCTGAAAAGGCAGGGCAGCACAGCAGTTTGTAATATTTCAGGAGGGCATCATGGCAACTGTTGAAAATTTGAGAAAGGAACCAAGGCAATTTCTCAAAAGTGAAGAAAACACACACAAACATAGCTGATTTTATAATGAAGGGCAGGGCTGGGGCACCGACGACAAATTCATTAGAGGGCACGGCAAGTGACTGCCTTGGGTACAGGACATATTTTGAGGGCACTACGGCAGTGGGGTGGGCACCCACGGCAAAATGCCATGGATGCCATGGGTTAATTCGAGGGCTGACAGCATCCTTCAGAGGGGATGTAAACAGAGAGCCAAACACATACTTACATCTCACAGTCAGAGAAGGCTGTTATCCTTCTCTGTCTGGTCCCAATCTGTTTATGCCAGGGGTACTACTAGGCTAGAGAAACCAGGGTTCTCAGAACCCCTGAACCCCCTGAAAGTGTTACAAATATGCGCTCGAATCCTAAAATGAGGGGTTCTCTAATCTGTCAAGTACCGTTTTAATTAATATATCAGTATCAGATTTTGTGATTTTGGTTACAATGAAACCGATATTATGGTATAAATAGTTAAGCCCGGCAAAAAATGTGATCTCGCTTTTCACGCCACGATTCTCGCCTGTAACCAACTATTTCGCTTTTTAAGAAAGTTCCCAAGCAGTTTACTTGCTATAAAAGTGTTGCTTTATGCCATAAAAGTTCGGTACATTTACAAGTTGTGCCCCCTCAGTTCCAAAATCCTGGCTACGCTACTGTCTCTACACACCACCCACAAAGCATTTCTTTCCGATCCCTAGACTTAGAAATTACCAAATCATGTATGTGTCATCATTCAGTACTGCAATAACTTATCAGCAGTCATTCTAGACAATATCGCAATCTGTGTAATTATGCCGGCGGTGTGTATTTTATTTCTATTTTAAAATTATGTTACAATGCTACGGCGACTTCACTTCAACATTTATGTTACATTGCATTTTTTGTTACATAATTTCTGGACAGGCTGTAAATATTGGAGATCGAAGCTTTTATTTTTCTTTCACATGTTTTCATTTTTCTGCGCACATGAAAACCCCTGAACTGGTTTGCAAAAATGGATATATGCGCTCAAACTTAAAAATATGCGCTGTACGCGCAGAAACGCAGGTTAGCGCGACCCCTGGTTTATGCACAATCGAAGTACAAACAAGATATGATCTGCCTTGAAATTAATACTGTATTTTCCCCAAAAAAATTGTCTTACAGGAACATATCCATTTGTGACGTCATCCAACTGCTCCATAGGAGGCGTATGTACGGGTCTAGGAATTCCGGCACATAATATCGGTGATGTCTTTGGTGTTGTGAAAGCCTACACAACCAGGGTGGGAACAGGTGGCTTCCCCACGGAACAGAAAAATGTAAGTTGGATTGAAATAACTCAAGATACCAGAAAATTTTGAAACTATTATATTTTCTAATTAAAGTTCAATAATGCAAGAACAAATTTTGCATTCTATTCAACATAAACCCTCAATTGGTTTTGATCAATTTGATCTTGCAGGATATAGGCAAGACGCTGTTAGACAG
Source organism: Amphiura filiformis (assembly GCF_039555335.1). Classification (NCBI taxonomy): domain Eukaryota; kingdom Metazoa; phylum Echinodermata; class Ophiuroidea; order Amphilepidida; family Amphiuridae; genus Amphiura; species Amphiura filiformis. The sequence goes on along the minus strand of NC_092629.1, from coordinate 63,340,156 downwards.
AGGTCACGAATATGGTACAACGACAGGGCGCCCTCGCAGGTGCGGATGGTTAGATACGGTGCTGCTTAGTTATACCCACATGATTAATGGATTTACTGGGTAAGTGCATATTTTAGACAGAAACATTCCAGAACTCCAGATGGATTTTGGTAGATCTTGCTCAGACAGGGCTATTGCGGCAGTTGAAATCCAAACACCCCCTGTCAAAGATATTACCTTAATCTTCTACACAGGGATTGTGAATTTCAAATGGGGTTACCTGAAGGGGTGAGTCCATTTGAAATTCACACTCCCTGTGTAGAAGATTAAAGTCATGTCGTCCAGTCTTCCATAAGGGGTGTATGGATACCAACTACAATAGCCCAATCCTTCCCTGGTACATTTGTAATGTTGATTTGGGGACAATGTCATCTGGAATTTAAACCATTACCCAACACTGAATGATGGGATATGGTTGCGCAGCGGTCCAAGACTCATAATTGCGAAGGATCTCAAGGTTGTGGGTTCGGGTCCCAACAGCGTCAACGTGTTGTGCACTTAATCAAGGCTCTTTACCCCTATTGCCTTTCCCCACCCAGTTGTACAAATGGGTACCAGCTTGATTCAATGCTGGGAATCATACGAGTTGCTGTGGAGGAGGTGTAGCGACCCCCCACAGCAACATAATACACAGATTCGTCCCTTTTACATATATGATGGGGATGGGGAAAGTCACATGTGATGAAGATGCAGTCTCAAAGTTTTGGCACTGGAGGATGGGTAAAGTTCAACAAACAAGGTAGAGACTAGTGATATCCCTGATGCACGGTCCTTGAAAATCCTTTAATTTGACCATTTAGAGGCCGGTCGAGTGCAGATCCGTCGGAACACGCTTTTCAATACAGAATAAATGCTAACCTCATCATGACATCATCCAAGCAGCAAAGTTAATTTCCCATTCAAAAAGCGTTATCCGACGGATCTGCAGTTGACCATTCTGTTTATCAAGGGTTGATGATTTTCATGAGGTTTAGAAATACATGTTTCATCAAAGTTCTGCCGGTCAATAAGAATTCATCCTTGAAAATTGGAATCTTGAAGTTCTTACACTCCTTAAATTTTGTGCGGAACTTGGGTTCTTCTATCGAGTCCTTAAACTGAGTGACATTTATCAAGGTATCAACACAGGCTGTGGGCAGGTGTAGAATCGGTTTGGGTACAAACCCTGGACAAATGTAGTAGCAACATCTTTTTCTCTCCAGTTCTTTTAATTATATCACACTTCTGTTTTTATATTCCAGATTGGTTCTAACAAAACTAGATATCCTGGACGTATTTGATGAAATCAAGATTGGCGTCAAGTATTTGAAAGACGGCAAAATTCTCCCATCTTTCCCAGGTTAGTCCTTATTCAACAACACTAATTTTTAAATTGGCAAAACATCATGAGAAATCATGAAATTTTGATTTTGATCATGGAAATTAGCTGTTCCAGTTGAAATCCATACACTCCCTAATGAAGACATGACCTTAATCTACCACACAGGGAGTGTGAATTTCAAATGAGGTTATCTAAATGGGCGACCCCATTTTAAATTTTGCCACATGGTGGTGGACTCACTGGAAGCTTAAATACCAGGTTGGAATGGCCGTAGGGTCTGTGGACAGTCAGTTTTTTGGGATCCTAGCTAAACCCCAGATAGGTAGGATCATATGAAGTTTCAATCTTTGCAGCTGTAATTGTTTTCATTGAAAAGAGAATCATTTAACTTTAAAAAAATTATGTATGCAGGGCAAAAATGTGCAGAGTTATAGAAAAATATATGTCAACAGATTGTCCCCAATTCTTGTGTGTGAAGTTGTGCCATACATATGACTGTGGGTGACCTCCTAGATATTCCTTATACAGCATAAAATCTGTCTTCAAATGACTCCACAAATAGCTTTTTAGCTCTTATAGTCGTGCCAACTTGGTGAAATCTAGTCTTCACTATGACCAATTTATACGAGGGCTGGTCAATAAGTTCCAGCAACTATGGTGTATCTCCGCTCATGCATGACTTGGATGACTGTTACTTACGCTAAATTCAAGTTTGTACTTTTGTCTTTCAAAACGAATATGTATTAGCGATGCTGAATGCTTGATTACGTAATGACATTAGCATAAACACAATAGCGTATGGGCACTGCCTGATTTATGGTGAAAAGTAGTCAAGTAAATCTCGCGCCAAATTGAGGTATTGTTACATAATTCCAAATATCTCGAGAATAAAAGTATAGAATCTGGCATGGTTTTTGCAGCTTTATAGCCCGATATCATAGGCATGATGCTGGACTCTTTTTAGACATACCATTTTTATTAAAGAAAAGAAATCGTGCTGAATATCTCCAATTTTGAGTAGGCTTTATCACCCATTGTTCTTTACATAATAAGAGATGGAAAGATTAATCGATGACAAAATTTAACCAATGGTACCTGGTTTGATTGGGTATCTACTGATTATAAAAAAGGGAGGTCCCAGTGGTGAAACCATAAACATTTCTTTCTTAAGGGCTCATATTGAAATACCCTACCACGTTTTCACACAGAAAGAAGGCAAGATTCCCCTCGCTAAGCGTGCACCTCAGGAAAGCTTCGGTCATAAAGCGGATGGATTATATGCATCAGTGATACACCCTGCCCAGGATTTTAACAAAAGGCGGCTAGCACAGGAAAGCTGCAGGATGGCGCACACCTTCCTGTGTAAGGGAATTTCAATATGAGCCCTAATGAACCCTTAATTTCAAAAGGTCTTGTTTTTGCAATTAAAGTAGCACACCATAGAGAGGCTCTGGATTGAATAAGAAATTTGAATTTCGAAAGGTGTGTCTAATTTTAGCATAAGACTTGGTATAGCAATTCACTCACGCAGCTACTGTTCCGCAAACCTTGTATTAGTCATATTTTTAGCGTGTTTTTGATGAATTTTTACTTTTTTCATACATTTTTGGTACTTTCAATCATGCATACCAGCAACGCATGCGCATATTTCTATTTTTGTTGCAACAAATTCTATTGTCCTGACTGATCTCTAATACCATACCAATAACCATATTTGGTTTTGTTTTATTTTGGAGATAATTTGGATTCTTTCTTCTGCCTTGTTGGCTCTTTTTCGTGATTTTCACACCCTTTTTGCTTGTTGTTATAGGCCTATTTTTGGTGAAGTTCAAAGACGGTCCCTTTCCTCATCTGTTGACGGATACATTTCTTTCACAATTATCAATTGAATATACTCAGATTACCTCATACCAAAAATAAGGCTTGTAAACTGCTTTGGTCCTTACTTCTGCTTCTTTTTATGACACGTTCCTCAAAGCCAATTCAAATTTCTCGCCAATGTTGACAATTGTCAGTGTCAGAGGTGTAAGACTTCCGGAAATTCCCGGAATTGCGGAAATGTGGCCAAAATAATTTTTTTATTTTTACATTTCCGGGATTGGATGATGATAATCCGTCATAAAAAGAGCAAAAAAAAAAATTTTTTGAGGGGGGTGATACCCTGCAGCCCATTCCCCGGACAAGCCCCGTGGACTTCCGGAAATTTGGCGATGTGCTCGCCTTTGGCTCGCATGTTTTTCAGGGAGTGGATCGTTACCTCGCTTACACCTCTGCAGTGTACATATAGCAATGACTTTATGCAAATGAGATTACGTAATTAAAGGTACTCTGATACTAATTGTTGTGCGTTTTGAAAGACAAAGGTACAAACTTTATTGAACATAAGTAACAGTCATCTAAGTCATGCATGAGCGGAGATAAATAATGGTTGCGGGATATTATTGACCAACATTTGGTTTCTGAGCCACATTTGGGGGAAATCTAGTCTTCACTATGACCAATTTATAAGTGCATGAAGCTTATAGGTTTTCTTCAGTGAGTTTCTGAGCCACATTTGGGTGAAATCTAGTCTTCACTATGACCAATGTTATAAGTGCATGAAGCTTATAGGTTTTCTTCAGTGAGTTTCTGAGCCACATTTGGGTGAAATCTAGTCTTCACTATGACCAATTTATAAGTGCATGAAGCTTATAGGTTTTCTTCAGTGAGTTTCTGAGCCACATTTGGGGGTTATTTTGTTTAAAATTTCCTGATACAAACAGAGTTAAAGCCATATATTTGAAATGTTTACACACGTCCCATCTTACACCTAAATGGACTCACTCAAATTCATTGTTTGTCAGGCCAGCAGAGCAATTTTTGACATGTTGTATTCAAACATTAAGTACTCCATATAACTCCATGTTAAACGGCCAAAATACCCAATGGAGTTCCTTTTACTTTACCTTGCTATTTCGGCTTAAACTTAACAGGAACTTTTCCTGATAGCTATCACTAGTATTATTTCAGCATTTTGAGTATTCAAATTTGATGGATATCGTACATGTGGCTTTTATCCATTTATGTGAAAACAGAAGAACTGTATACACTGCATAAGCATTATCCTCCTCTGCAGTTTGCGATGTGAACATCTTTGATGACAAAAAAATCTTGTCTTTTTATTTCTCAGCCAATCAAGATGCCTTGATGGACGTTGAAGTCGAGTACATCACATTACCAGGGTGGAAATGTGACACTTCCAAATGCAGAAAATTTGAGGATCTACCTCCACAAGCCCAGCAATATGTATTAAAAACTGAAGAACTTATTGGGGCACCTTGTAAGTATAGTTTGTATGCAATAATTGTCTGATAATATTCATGTTCAGGGGCCTTTACTGCAGAATAAGAGAATTATGAAGTCACCAGTGGCGTAGCTAGGGGTGGGCAACTCGCCCACCCTGGAAAAATCTGGGGGGAAATTTTGGAGGGAGAAGGGAAAAAAGGGAAAGGAAAGGGGGAAGAAAAAAGGAAAGAAGGGAAAAAGGAAGGAAAAAAGAAAGAAGGGGAAAGGAAAGAAGAGAAAAGGAAGAGGGAATGGGGGAAGCATAGGGTCAAGAGGGAAGGAAAAGTAACAGAGAGGAAACGTGAATAAGTAAAAAAGAGGGAAATGAAGAAAACCAAAGGGAAGCCTAAGAGGGATGGAGGGAAGGAATAGGGAAAGGGGAACGAAAGAAAAAGAGGTAAAGAAAACATCTGTAATGTTTATTGTGGGGAAGTAATTCATGCACATGGGGAAGGAGTATAAGAAAGGGGAACAAATTGAAGAATATGAAGGTCATGATATTTAAAGAAGGGGACTGGAAGTGATTTGAGGGAAGCAATTTAAATGAGTGTATATGGAAGGGAAGGAATGAGAGAAATGGGAAGATATTGGAATACAATGAAGAAGAAAAGAGAAGGAAACTTTAGGAAAAGAAGGGAAGTAATTTAGGGGAAGTAATTTAAAGGAAGGGGAAGGAATGAGAGAAAGGGGAAGAAATTGAAGAATGTATAAAGAAGAAGGAAGATAACGAATGGGAGAAGGGGAAATAATTTAAATAATGTTAAATCAACTCAAGAATATCAGTATTGTTTTATTGTGTTGTTCTTACATTGTAAAATAATGCATTTTTGTTTTAAATTCTAAAATCAAAACTTTACATGGTAAAATGTTCACATAAAAACGTTACAAATGTAGGCCTATGCAAGGAGGCTTCTCCTCGTGGAATAAAAAATGACCAAACCCCATGAGCTTCAGGGACTTCGCCCCCTGGACCCCCACCAGGGGCCCTTAGGCGGGCCCCTGGACCCCACGCCGGTGGACCGCTCGCCACGCTCGCTTCGCTTCATCTGTTAATCAACATCGGGGGAAATTTGTGGAGACTTGCCCACCCTGGCAGAGAGTGCTGGCTACGCCCCTGGAAGTCACTGTCTCCCAATCTCAAGGAGTCTCAATCACACTGGATTGTGATTTAGAATAGGATTTTGGGAGTTAAGCTGGAGTATCTTTTGTATGAGATTGAGATAGGATTCAAACTAGATGGGACTGGACAGGGGTAAAACTAGCAGGGGTTAAACCAGGCTCTACGTTTGAGAAAAAACTTTTGCCCAGTGGGGTGGATTTTGTGTGAGCCAGGAGCAATTTACAACAAACCAATAGTTACAGACTAATTCCACCACTCTTCTACAGCTACACTGTGCATGTATTTGTTTGCTCGAGAAACACTAGCCACGAATTTGCTCACGGATGCCCTCGCATTCGTGGCTAGTGTCCTTTCGTATCTAATTTCGGGGGGGTAAACATATTACGTAAGACCACATAAATTATAATGACAATACAGCATGATAAACATACCCTGAAATAACCCCCTTTTATCTAACTTCACTTACCATTCTGTTACTATACGTGTTGGTGGCATAATTCCCAGATAGTATGTCCCATTTTAAGTGTACTCACGTGAATATTTCGGCACAATTTGTGATAAAAATCGCTCCCTTCTTTTCTGGTGATCGCATGTTCAATGGATACAACACGTGAATAGTAGGACTCGTCAGCTCTGGCCCATGCCAACTCGACCACAAACTAATTCGGCCCCTGTATAAACCCACTTAGGTTTTTATGTGTAGATACCATGTTTAATTAGAAGACGCAATGTGCTCTGGCTGTGCAATGATTATGAGCCCTCCCCCCCCGGGGTAAATTTCGAACGACCGCCAAAAAATCGCTTGACCCCCCCCTCGGCCTGAAAAGTCACTTGTCCCCACTCGGCCCACCAAAAATCGCTCCCCCCTCCGTGCCAAAATTCCCTCTACTTTGTACTCTTTTAAAACAGATCAATCAAAATTCCTTTTTGTTAAATTGTCAATTTATGATGTTACTAGAGTGCGGTCTAAAGTCACCACAGAATTAGTTCTGTGAAAGTCACTCACATAGGGCGTGGTGTACAGTCACTTACGGAGCACAGCCAATTTATTGTTTGTCTTTATTGCTATGTACCGTCTACCAGGGTGCGACCTAAAAAGTCACTCACATAGGGCGTGGTGTAAAGTCACTTACAGAGCACAGCCAATCTATGTTGTGCCGTCTACCAGGGTGCAGTCTAAAGTCACTTACATAGGGTGCGTGGTGTATTAAAATCACTTACGGAGCACAGCCAATAATATTAACTTGTTTGTCTTTACTGCTATGATACACCGTCTTAAGTCACCTACAGCACCCTGAATAGGGCGTGGTGTAAAGTCACTTACGGGACACGGCCACATTTGACGGGAGATGGAGAGAGAGGAGAGCCAGACATGGTGGAGGCTTGAGAAAATAGGGACGATACTGACCGTGCCCCCTCCCCCTCCTCCCCTCGTATGCTGGCTGCGCGCCTGGGTACCGTACAGGTCCAGAGCCAGCCATCGGTACATGGCGGAAATTGGGACTCGAGTTCGGGTTCGAAAAAAGTCTGAGAACTGGATCGAGGGAGGGATTTTGAAGGTCGGGTTTGAAGGGAGAGAGAGAGAGACAGAAATAGAGTGAGAGCACAGATATTGGAACACACTGGTGAGAGAGGGGTGGAGAAAGAACTGAGAGAGGCGCAGTCGTGAAAGTCACCCAGATTTTAAAGTTAAATTTTATTTAAACCTCATGCATTTAAAAAATGTATGTGTGTTGACCATTTTTCTTCAATCATTAGAGATTACAACACTATACAAGTTTGCACAAAGTACATGATCTGATCGTTATAATGGCTTTATAAATGTCACTTTTTATAACAAAAACCTTTTAATCAGTGGGTCACTGTTGTGGGCGGGGCTAAAAGTAATAGCCAACCAATTACCTTTTCCCATTTGCTTTAGAAAATTTTTGGTAAGTGATCAAAATCAATTCCCAGTTTCCCACGCTATTGAGAATGTGGCTAGACATCTCGGCACCTTGCCATGGTATATTTCCTGGGAAAGTCCGCTTATTTACAATATTTGCGGTGAGCTTTTGCGAGTTGAGCGGTTAACATAAAGCGATGGTTTGGTACTACAGTCATGGTACAATTTACATCATGATCATGTTGACGCATTGTTTTGTCTCTGTGAGGTAAGGGACGCTTTCATTAGATTCTCGGGGTAGGAAGTTGGGATCGGGAAGTTTTTTTTTTTGGTTCGTGCTTTTATACGTAGTTTGTTAGGTGGGGGATGTTTTGGGTTTTTTTTTAGTGTTGGTGGGTTTGTTTTTTTCTTGCTCGCTTTTTTTTTTTTGCTCAAAACTTACTACCCCCCTGAGAATTCTAATGGTGCGTCCATTTTTTTTGCCAATAATGTAGTTTCTGATGAGGAGCATTGTAGACACCCGGTCAGTCGTGAGCAATTATTTTTTACTTTGAACATAATTGGATAAAATTACTTGAGTCGCAAGGGTTTTAGGGCGCACCATTAGATTTCAGGGGGGGCATGGGAGTTTTTGAAGAAAAAAACTTAGCCCACTAGTGAGATGAAAAAAAAAAATTTTTACCCACTAGTGAGACGAAAAAAAAAATTTGCCTCACTGATGAGTAAAAAAAAAAAAAATTCCCCCACCCAACTTTGTATAAAGATATACATTAAAATTGAAAAATAAATACTTACATACTTGAAAAAAAAAATTCTGCCTTGGAGGATAAAAAAAAAAAAATTTGTCGCCTTTGGCGGCGAAAAAAAAAAAAAATTCTGCCTGACCCAAACTCCCATGCCCCCCCTGAGAATCTAATGGTGCGTCCCTTACACGGTCGGTCGGGTTATCACAAATTTTTATTTAGCCTTATATAATGATGAAAAATGAGCAAATTCGCGAAAAACATTTTTTTTTGCCAGTGGAACATTTTTTTCCAACAATCTACCAAGCCTCCCCCCTGATATCTAATGGGGCGCCCCTTACACATAAAAACGTGGTTTTATACAGGGACCGAATTTGCATGTGGTCGAGTTTGCCTTGGACCGGAAATGCCCTGGACTGGTTAATCGATCGACAAAAATAACAGGTGTTATCTGAATGAGGTAATCTCGTACCTACTAAGTGACTGTCCAGTCATAAATCACCAGAATTTACGTGTGTACAATTATCTCATAGGTTGAGAGTACTTTCCACGATGTGACAGCTACGATAAGCAGCACTGTAAGCAGCGCTGAATTAGGCTTCATATATCATCTTATTTTTTAGGATCGTATGTATCAAAGATGTCAAAAGGTAGGGTTGAACTTAATTAAGCTTATATGACACGCTTATGAAAGTGTGTTTGTGAAAAATGAAGCATTTTATCAATGTTTATATGCCGGCGCATCTTTGTGTAACGGGTCCGCACAATAACCTCTATGGTCGGGTCTCTAACGCAAATCAAAGATTTGCGATAGAGGCTATGCTCGAACAAGTATTTGTATGCTCGTAATGACGACTGATTATCTTACAGTCCATATCGTGACGGACTTCTGAAAATATTCAATGCGACTTTGGTTGTGCGCCATAGCGCGACTGAATAGCGGCATGCCGTTGTGACAAGATCGCGCTCTAAGAAACAACAAATTTCACCAAAAGGTCAATTAGGACACAACTTCGCAGTGCAGTATTATTCTGTGATATATTGGCAGCAAAATGAAACCTAAAACTCTTGTATTATTGGCTTCAAAGGAGATAAATTAAGTTTCGATAAAATCTTTGTTTTCAAAAGTTTGGCTATTTTTATCAATTGTTGAAGTGCCAAAAAACCCATCCCTGAGATGATTAAAAATTGTGTAACCAAAAACGTTTTCTTTTTTGGACAAAATTGAAACTAGGCAGGGTAAGGTTTATCATCAATAGACATGTCCTATAGCATTTTCAAGCAATTCTGTGCATGACACCATAGCCGATAAAGCCACCTTAAAAGAGCTTGTTGGGGAAAAATAAAGAGCCTGGAAATGCCATTACAAAGCAAACCTTGGAAAAAATATCGTGTGTGATGACCTCGAACTTGAAGTTACTGGAATATTGAAAGATCAAAGCAGGAAGGTGAATGAACTTTGAAATTGGCCTATAGGAAGCAATTGACTTGAGATGATTGTATACAGTTGTGTACTTGTGAAATTTTCTTCTTGAAAATGTCTTAAGTACGTCCCACATTATTTTGTTTGGAGTAACCTTTATATTTGGTATTATTATCAATTGACGGGCTCACTGACTCTACACTATGCAGCAGGGTTCTCAACCACACAGGGAAAATTATAACACAATTTTATTTTGTATACAATTTCACTGAATTGGCCTTTAATTTGAGAAAATCAGGGAAAGCTCAGTGTATTTGAGTGGCCCGAGAGGTTTGCTCAGATTGTGTCAGTGTCATAAGACTAAATCCTTTGTATATATATATGTGTTATGCCTGTACTGACAACTGAATAACTTGCCGTTTGTATTTTGTCAGACCAATGACAATATTCTTGCGCGACTTTGGTTGTGCGCTATTGCCTATCAAAATGTTAATTTGGTCACAACTGAGCAGTCTTGGTCTACAACTGCAAAGACTTCAAAGACTGCAAAGAACCTCCAGATTCTGGTGGTAATAAGTCCCAACACTTTTTTAACACATAAGTTTCTCAGTCGTCAACTCAGAAAGTGGGCAAATGAGTGCGGCAGTCTGTCAGTGTCACATATGTATCCTGCTCTGATGCTCTTAAGGTCCGTTCATATTACGCAGCAATGGCTTTTGGGTGCGGTGCATTGCGCTATCACAATAGAGTTAAATATATTGCTTTTGGGTGCGGTGCATTGCGCTATCACAATAGAGTTAAATATATTGCTTTTGGGTGCGGTGCATTGCACTATCACAATAGAGTTAAATATATTGCTTTTGGGTGCGGTGCATTGCGCTATCACAATAGAGTTAAATATATTGCTTTTGAGTGCGGTGCATTGCGCTATCACAATAGAGTTAAATATATTGCTTTTGAGTGCGGTGCATTGCGCTATCACAATAGAGTTAAATATATTGCTTTTGGGTGCGGTGCATTGCGCTATCACAATAGAGTTAAATATATTGCTTTTGGGTGCGGTGCATTGCGCTATCACAATAGAGTTAAATATATTGCTTTTCGGTGCAGTGCATTGCACTATCACAATAGAGTTAAATATATTGCTTTTGGGTGCGGTGCATTGCGCTATCACAATAGAGTTAAATATATTGCTTTTGGGTGCGGTGCATTGCGCTATCACAATAGAGTTAAATATATTGCTTTTGGAGTGCGGTGCATTGCGCTATCACAATAGAGTTAAATATATTGCTTTTGGGTGCGGTGCATTGCGCTATCACAATAGAGTTAAATATATTGCTTTTGGAGTGCGGTGCATTGCACTATCACAATAGAGTTAAATATATTGCTTTTGGGTGCGGTGCATTGCGCTATCACAATAGAGTTAAATATATTGCTTTTGGGTGCGGTGCATTGCACTATCACAATAGAGTTAAATATATTGCTTTTGGGTGCGGTGCATTGCGCTATCACAATAGAGTTAAATATATTGGGTGCGGTGCATTGCGCTATCACAATAGAGTTAAATATATTGCTTTTGGGTGCGGTGCATTGCGCTATCACAATAGAGTTAAATATATTGCTTTTGGAGTGCGGTGCATTGCGCTATCACAATAGAGTTAAATATATTGCTTTTGGGTGCGGTGCATTGCGCTATCACAATAGAGTTAAATATATTGCTTTTGGAGTGCGGTGCATTGCGCTATCACAATAGAGTTAAATATATTGCTTTTGGAGTGCGGTGCATTGCACTATCACAATAGAGTTAAATATATTGCTTTTGGGTGCGGTGCATTGCACTATCACAATAGAGTTAAATATATTGCTTTTGAGTGCGGTGCATTGCGCTATCACAATAGAGTTAAATATATTGCTTTTGGGTGCGGTGCATTGCGCTATCACAATAGAGTTAAATATATTGCTTTTGGGTGCGGTGCATTGCGGTATCACAATAGAGCTAAATATATTTTAACTTGGAAATGCGACAAGTTGCATTGAGTTGTGGCAAAAAGTAATTGATATATCTACAATGTTGGCAACTTGGGCTTGACCTCCCTGTGTGGCTATGCTTGATAAATGTTGAAGACACACATGCTAATGATTCCTCAATCCTCATCATATCTTTTTTTCTATTTCAGTCAAATGGGTAGGAGTTGGCCAGAGTCGGGATTCTATCATCACACGTTTCTAGACATAATGTTGCCACGACAACCACAAGCCTGGGTTTACAATGACTTTGACAAAAGACTGTATTGTATGAACTAACCACCAGGGTTAGATATGAACTAACCAGGGTTAGAATTTGTTTTGGTTTAACCCCATGAGTGCTACCTGCACCATGGTTAGAATGGTGGTAGGGCTGTACCATTCAAGATGCTGTACAAAAGGCAGTAATTCTTGGGGTTAAGAATCAATCTTGATTCTTTCAAAATTTTGTGGGCATCATTTGATTCCCACATATAATCTACTGAGTAGATTTTTAAATTTGAGAGAATCAAATTTTGATTTGCAGAAATACTTTTATCAAAATCATTCTGGGAATATTTCTAACCCAGTTACCTAAAAGTCTTCACTGAAATAGGCAGTGAAACTTGTCAGTGGGCTATTGCAGTGGAAACCCATACACCCCTGTGGAAGACATGACTTTAATCTTACACACAGGGAGTGTAGATTTTAAATGTAGTCGTTCAGGTATTCCAATTTGAAATTTGCACTCCCTGTGTGGACGATGAAGGGTCGTGTCTTCCATAGGGGTGTGTGCATTTCAACTGGAATAGCCCAATATTTCTGAACCAGGTGGCAAGCCAATCTCCCTGCTGCCGAGAGAGAGACCGTTGTCTCAACTACCAGTCTGAGCAGGCTGCATTATTGTAGAGTAAAAACATGTCTTCAATTTATAGTTTGTCCGGCTTATAATTGGAGAAATTAATTTGGTTTTTATTGCTGAGCATGCAAATAAAGTTCTAACCTATGCTCATGTAAATTCACACTGCGCCAGTCACTCATTACACAACGTGCAACTATCATATGAGCTGTGCCCAACTGGGTGTACACCATTCTACATTAAATACATGTTATGAGGCTAATTTTTGCCAATTATAAGCCGAGCAAACTATAGACAGTAACACTAAGAGCCAAAATATTCTCATTTCCTGCGGCACAGTTCATTGACCTCCATTCAACAATTAGTTTTTGTACCCAACACATTTGAAGGTCATTCTATGAATGTACAGATGTATTGGGGTTAAAGAACTGTGTACTGACAGATGAGGCTAGATCCTAGTGTAATGTGTGCATGTACATGGCCAGTTTGTATTGCAGGTGGCAGGGATCTTATGTAGTCTGAAATAATGTCAAAATTTGTGTAATCGGGATTTTTCTCTTAATGCAGTTATTTTGCAGTGGTGTTCAGTTTGGGCATTTGGGGCTATTGCTTTGCTAAAATGTCACAAGTATGCAAATGAGATGTTGCCAGTTATTTGGCCCAGTTCTAGTTTTGCATAAAAGATCTCACTCTACTAATTCTCCATGTTAAGAACATTTAATTTAATTGGCTAATGTTTGTTTCAGTGTGCCATTGCAGCATCTGTTTGGTTTTGGTGTGCTCGGCTATTTACTTCTGAAATTCCATGATCTTCATTGATTTTGAGCTCTGCTGGCCCTATCTCTATCTCATTATTAGCTTTCTTGATTCATTACTTGTGTGCTAGTTACCAGTAAGCAATTCTATTCAGGCATTTCATTTGCATCTTGGACATATTAGCCAAATCATAGTCATGTTTCAGTTCTGCTCTGTGATTATATACTATAAGACAAACCCACCAGGATAATGCTTGGAAGGCATTGTCCAAAAGGAAGCACCTTAACCAATAGTGGCTTTTCTGGTAGTACGCTTGTTTGTTTGTTTCCTATAAGCAGTGATGTTGGCTAGACTAATTCAGCCGTCTACACTTCAAATGTACTGCGTTATGCGTCGTAGTGACGACTGAAAATATTAAATGTGACTTTGGTTGTGCGCTAAAGTGCGACTGACTAGCGGCGCCCATGTACCTCGTCGCTGCACTGCGCCGTTTGTGACAAGATCACGCTCTGAAGTTTTTAAAAAACAAGCTTGGTCAAAAGGTCAATTTGGACACAACTGCGCATGCTCTATGCCACAGGAATCCTGTTGCAAAATCTGTCACTTTTTTCCACATAGTTTTCTCAGTCGTCAATCCAGATGGTTGACAACTGAGGGCAGCAGTCAAGACGTCGGCTATTAGGCAGACCTGTGATGCGTGCATACCAGGGTTCATGCTAATCTTTATAATATTTATCACCTTACCAAGATTGGCCCATATACTTTCGAATAATTTCACTATGTATATTATCAATAATAATTAACACAAGGTGTGCAGCGTTTTTCCACTTCATTCTCTTGAAAATTCTTGCATCACTGTCTAGAGGAACCTATAACACTATGGACCACAATAGCCTAATCCCAATGGTATAGTTCAATTACCTCAAGAAAACAATCATAGTGCAAAATTTGACCTCAAGTTCTGGAGTTTTTGTACTCAAAATTTCAAAGGTCATTCAATTAATCTACAAATGTATTGGGTTTAAAGAACTGTGCCCTGATAGATGAGCATGTTGTGGATCCTAGTGTAACTAAATGTCTTTGGAAAATCCAATCCAACAGGACTGGTTTCAACAGGCTGGTTTATGTCGTTTGGCATTTTTATATGGCTTTGTTGGGCAGGGAAAATCTCATATGTGTCATTTGCCCTGAACATGTATAAAGCAAAACCTCCTATGTAACCTCTTGGCAGTTTTGTTTTAAACATGTTCAAGGGCCACAAGTACATAGGTTTTTCCTGCCCAATTATGCCAATGTTTTTTTAGGATATAAGGTAATTATTGAATGTTTGGCAATTTTTATAGCAATAATTGCCCTTGTATAAGATATGATTCATAAAAGTATGCTTAATGGGATATGAGTATTATGAACTATATTTAACACATACGGTATAGTCATTTTTAGTTAAAAATTTGATACACAATTATTATGTGGTGCTTTCAGGGTATTTTCTTATACTAAAACAAAAACTACTAATGCTTTGTTCGTAACTAAAAATAATGTCAAAACTTACATTTGTGTGTGTGTTTTAAACTAGGAGCAAATTCCACAGTCATGGAACTAGTCCTTTGTGAGCAAGTTTTGTCACATTTGCCCAGAGAGATTCTGTTATATAGACAGTGGCATATCATGCCTGCTATTTTAGTTACAATCAACCAATAATTCTTTCTCTGCATTACATACTGCCGTATCTCAAAAGGCTGCCTTGTGTGATTTTTATTATCATTGTTGCTTCGTTTATGAATGGACATGAGATTATAATAACTCAAAATTATTATATCAAAGAGGAAGCGGCATCAGAGCAGTTCTTCTGGGTGAACCAAACCTGCCTGGTTATCAAATTAAGCAGTGACAAGGTTATCTCTGAATTTGACAGGTGCTAATTGATGTTTTAATGTTATTGCATCAATTAGCACTTGTCAAATTTAGAGATAACCTTGTCACTGATTAATTTGATAACCAGGCAGGTTTGGTTCACCCCAGAAGAACTGCCCTGGCAGGGCTTCCTCTGTAAGGTAATTTTACAGTCGATTTCATCACAATTAGATGACAATAATAAGCAAAATCGTACAAGGCAGCCTTTTCAGATACAATAGTATGTAATGCAGACAACGAATTGAATTCCTTTTGGTCCAACCAGATGTATTCAATTGATAATGTATCTGTATTATCCCTGTCCTTTAAAAATGCTATTTATCTTGGTGTGATATTATTTTGGTGTCCACCCGCTATGTGGAAAGTTCGCTATGTTCAACTAGTATTTGCCTGTATTACACCTCATAAATATTCATGAGCAAATCATGCCACTTTATTGGTCAATTGCAAATGACATAACCTATCTCACTGTGTGATAGGGAAAACTATCTACCTGACATGACAACCCATAGCCTATGTTCGGTGTAATAAAATAAATACTACATAGTTTATATTGGGGAAATAGGGCAACTATTTTCCCCTCTTTACAGACTACATGCCTATCATCTCTCACCCTTCAGGTTCGGGGTGATAGTCCCATAGCCAGTACCTCTGGGGAAATAGTTTGCCCTATTCCCCCTCTAACCATGTAGTATTTGTATAATACCAGAGTGTTTGTTATGTCGAATATGAAATAATGTAGAAAAAGATTTGCTGTGTCGCTCAAGGCCAAAATATATTAACAATATCATATAGAACATAGCACACTGGCATAACATACTGTATTTCATATTCGACGTTGAACAGAGCAAACCTTCGGTCGATCGATCCTTAATGTAATTTTTCTGAAGGAAGCCTAAGCTAATCCTAACCCTAAATTTTGTGTATAATCACATAAAGTTTTCATTTCGACATAGTGAACCTTTGTCATGGCGGGCTGTATCTGTTCTGTATTTGTTTAGAGGTATGTGCATGGCACATTTTGATTTTTACAGTTTCATATGAATCCGGACTAAATCTAGATTGTAATGTTATGCGAGAACTGGTTGCATTTGTGTGTTTGCTAAGAGGTATCTTTGTCACATTTTGATTAATGCAGTTTCATATGAATCCGGACTAGTCTAGATTTTAATGTTGTGTGAGAACTGGTTACATTTCTGCAATAAATTATATTATTTATGCACTTATGACTGTTGCATGGGGCTATTCCAGTTGAAATCCATACCTCGCTGCGGAAGTCATGCCTTAATCTTCCACACAGGGAGTGTGAATTTTAAATGTAATTACCAGGGGTTGATTGATTTCAAATGGAATGGCTCCGTCATTCCTGCTGCGGCACAGTCCTTTGATGTGTGTATGACCATCCCACATGCCATGTATGTACTGTGTTATGAACATCGTGCACGTGTTCGACTAATATTTCCATCGTTAAGACGGTTCCTGCACTTTTTTTTCAAAATCTCAGATTTTGACAAAACTACAGCACCTGAAGTCTTGATTTTTGCAGGGTATGTTAGTTTAATAAAGTACATTGCAATCGTGTA
The DNA here is from genome assembly GCF_039555335.1 of Amphiura filiformis. Classification (NCBI taxonomy): domain Eukaryota; kingdom Metazoa; phylum Echinodermata; class Ophiuroidea; order Amphilepidida; family Amphiuridae; genus Amphiura; species Amphiura filiformis. Next base: position 63,323,185 of record NC_092629.1, on the reverse strand, counting down.
AAAAACAGAACTTTGAAAAATATTGAGGGCGTCCTCCTCAGCAAATGTTACAATCCGGGGTCAATATGGCATTAAGACACAAAATCAATTTCAGAGTTATTTTGTTTATTACTTTATTGTATTGTCTTTATTGATATGAATTGTGTGTAGTTTGACACCAGGAACACATTCTACAGTTAGTGAGTAACAAGAACTTTCAACTGTGTTTGAAATAAACCTTGCAAAAACCATTATTATGAGGGAGACGGCTGTACCCAAAATAAATGTAATTGTACCCACACTGTATTGTAGTACTCTAGTATATAGCTATTTTATAATTGAGGGGTTTAGTCCAAGAAGAGCCCTATCTGAAATAGCTGCCCTATAAACATTTGACAATTTCTCATTATTTCTGCATTCTATATTGTACTCATCTGAAGATATGCCATCTGGCAGCTATTGCAGATACGGCTACTTGCACAAGCCCCTCTGGATCTATTAAGAGGGTTGCAGTTATGAATATTTTGCAGTGAATATTGAACTCTAGAGGGAGACAGTGAGCAGTGTGTTTTGAAATTCCACTATTGTTAGTATGGTTACTTGTGAAATGCGAAAACAGTGTCCTTGATTAGTGGCTGTGCCAGAAACTTGATGCATTTAAGGAGGGGGGGGGTAAAGTTTTGAGGGGGTGGAGGGGGTCTTGGCATCACCACTGAATCTGCTCACTATTGAATCCAGACTTGTATGGAGTAAAGTTAAGAATTTAGCTGCTATATATTACGCTGTTCCTGTTGAAATCCTTACACGCTCTGTGGAAGACATGACCTTAATAATCTTCCACACATGGAGTGCGAGTTTCAAGTGGGGTTACTTGAACGGGTGACTCCATTTGAAATTTGCATCCATCCCCTGTGTGGGAGATAAAAGTCATGTCTTCAATAGGGGGTGTAAGGATTTCAACTGGAATGGCCCATTTTAGATGACAATACTTGTACTATGAGAAGGAGGAATAAAACTATTTGAATATAATGGTTTGGGAAAATACACAAATATTTGCTAACTTGTCATCATTTGGTTAATTGCTGTATTATTCTTAAGTTTCTCACAACCAAGTGCGGGGGGACTCAAGTTTGGTTTGGGAGGAGGTACGCCACTGAGACAGAGAATTTGAAAATGGAGCTATCAATATACCCATTATTCAAGAAATTATGACCCATTGAATTTAAATGCATTATTTGCTACAGTCATTAAAGTACAAAGTACCGACGTGGACGCACATATTGTGCCGACTTTGAAGGCACGCATACCTGCAGCAGAGACGCAGCACTGCAAGCACTGTTAACGCGCTGTATACGCGCGCGTTGTCACTTTGTACTTCAGAGTGGACAAACTGTATGAACAAGTCATTAACTCGAGGTATTATATTCATAATAGCCTTTTGCGCTTATGCATGTTGATAGCTTTTCACACTCGTGCATGTTGAAAAATGGGGTGAGCTTCAATATTGGCTGGGAGATCCCCACAATCAATTGAATACATGAATACAAAACCCACCCAAGTCCATGGGAAGTGATTTTGAGAGAAAAACATGTGTATCATTTTAATTCCTTCAGTTATATTTACCTGGTCAATATGGTAAGTTTTACGTGCAAATGAGTGGGTTAAACTGTATTAAGTATGACAATTAGCATTTCAGGGACTTCGTGGGGTTCATTTTAAATTTTGGACTTGGGTGGTTTTTTGAATCATATACAAAGACAACAATGTTTGAATGAGATTACCACTAATAAGATAATACAAAATAAAGCACACAGGTATGTAAAATGTTGATAAGCATTCTGCCATGTAATATAAACCACACACTTTCCTTTATTAAACCCATTTTTTTTCAAAAGTCACTCTGAAGCAATGAATGTGTTACAAGCAGACTTTTATACATACTGGATTTCAATCAATGTGTTACAATACTCAAATCATGGACTTGGGTGGTTCTTTCATACATGCTATTTTTCACATGCTCAATAGACACAGTGGATGAATTTGAGTTGTTTTTTCATACATATGACAGGCCTATGCATAGCAACAATGTCCCATGCTTAAATCAATTTGGCCACAGTATGGACTTGGGTGGCTTTTGTATTCATATATTCAATTAATGGCCTAACACATACAGATAGAAATTTGTATTTTTTGAACAAAAACAAAAATAGGGGCATATATATGGTTTTCGTGACATCAGATAATTAGGGTTGACATCAGATAATTAGAAAAAAATTAGCTATGTCCCTCCCAGAAGTGTAACATGAACAATTTCACGCCTATTTTTTAAAGAAATCTGACCATTCTAACATTTTGACCCGATGTGTGATTGACCTTTGACACCTTTTGTCTTATATCATAGTAGAAACTTTCTTTTTTTGTAAAGGGATCGTTTGATAGGCACTTAAACAGTCCAATAATTTTTCATTTTTGTCCCCTGTATTGATTTACCCCCTCCTGGAGTTAGCCATCACTTTTGGGAGTTTGTTTTATTCTAATTATCTCAAAGAATCGATTTCAATTCTCTCCTTCCTCTACTCTCGCGGTCACAAAACCCCTAAATATGACCCGACTAAAAAAAGATATGTACGGTTTGCCCTGCGCACCCTGTGTTTTAGATACAATGGTTTACCCTGTGCACCCTGTGTTTTAGGGTTAGGATTATTATACTTGTGCGCAGGTTTAATATCTACCAAAAAACGTTTCAAAACGTAAAAAGCGGCCAAAGTATAAAAAATCTTTCCTGTGTGGCTTTTCACCCTTTTTTAAACTTGGTCCCATTTAGTAAAGTAGTATTAACATGAAGAATGAGTCCTAATTTTTACATGCAACAATGTACTCTTATAAAAGACTGTTCGAAAGCGGTGCAATATGACGTAGGCTACCGTATGTATTATCAAAAACATTTCAAGGTTTATGTTTTATTATATTGCGTGATCATAAAGAGTAGTAGAGTATTATATATACTTAGCAAATTGACTGTGTGTCAACCTGCTACATATAGGCCCTACATCTGTACATAAGGCGCAGAATCGCACATGACGATGAAGAATTTAACAAAGTGAGTATTTGCTACAAAATACATTATAACGTCTATACGGAAAAAAACTTCAATTACGCACGAACATTAATTCATTTGCTCTACAAAATAAACATTGACAACTAAGAAAACCAACAAGTAGCCTATAGATGACTTCGTATGGGTCTTTAAAAACTTTCATAAATGTGAGTGGACGCGGCGAATCAGCCGTAAACTCGGCAAATTGTATTTTGAGTGTAAAATGTATGTGAAGGTCGTATTCATAGGTGTATCAATTCGTTGCGACAAGTATCTTGTCAAACGCTGTTTAAATCAATAAATAATACTACTGTTGAAGAGGATAATAAGCTTCTACCTATTTCTATAGAGTAGTTCTTGTCTTTGTTTGCTTTGGCTAAATCCTGTTCAAGTGGTAGATAACAAAGCATTGTATTTTGTCCAGGTATGTATAATCAACAATGAACAATGAGAGGATATTTCTGAGCCTCGTTGACTTAGGGATGATTTGAAATGACCGCCAATTATGACTGTTGGATATTTATTACCAGAAATGTAGAAAAAGAGACACATATAGAACCGATAAAAAATACAATTTTGTCGAAGGATCAGAGTTCAACAAATCATAAACCCGCTTTTGGATATCATTTGAAGTTAAATGATATACCATTTTAAAGCTTATGGTATATATTTTATAAACACGAAATAAAACAAAATTGACCGGGGCCGACTTTACGGCTGATTCGCCGCGTCCAGTCACAAATGGGACCAAGTTTAAAAAGGGTGAAAAGCCACACAGGAAAGATTTTTAAACTTTGGCCGCTTTTACGTTTTGAAACGTTTTTGGTAGATATTAATTTTTTTTTGAGGTAAAAAATATTGCGCGCTAAGTGGTTCTTTGTAGCCATGCGAGGTGAACTAGTTGGATATCCATATTTCGCGGTTAATGGTGCTTTAGCCCTGCAAGGCAAACTAGTTGGATATCCATATTTCGGGGTGAGTGGTTTTTGAAGCTCCGAGGGCAAACTAGTTGGATATCCATATTTCGCGGTTAGCGATTCTTTGTAGCCCTGCGGGGCAAATTAGTTGGATATCCATATTTCGCGGTTTGTGGTTCTAGTGGTTTTAACGACCCGTAACCACCCCAGTCAGCTGCATACCGCGTAAAAATTGCAATTGCAATTGAGCACATTAATGTAATCCCCTATAGGTGACATGGCCTAGACGTTATTTCATAACAAAGTCTATGGTCAAAATAAACAACGTGGGACATATATGTGATGCGATCAAGCAAAATCAGTCGGAACTCGGAAATATTGATTTTGAGATATAGCCAAACAAAGGCAATATTTCCTTTTGTTTCCTATTGTTTTGGAAGCGCTTTAATTGCTCATATCTTTGGAACTGGTTGTTCAATTTCAATGGGGTTTCTGCAAAATCCAGCTTTGTAAATCTTTTTTACTATCCTATAAGAAACTGAAAATTTATTATTGCCGAGTTCCGACTGATTTTGCTTGATCGCATCACATATAATGTATTTGGTGCCAACGCCCTGTGTACGCCAGTACTTTACGTGTGGATGACAAGGAGTATTTTACTTACATATAGACAAGTAGAATCCAGTTGAATTTGAATTGCTCAAAGATTTGCTGGACCATCGAGTCCAGTCTACAGGAGTGTATCTTGCTCGGGAGTGTATCTCATGGACCGCACCCGGGTCGTCCAAAACGCGACAGTGGTATATACCACAATATACTGCACAAGCCCCATGGATCAGCTATGGTGCGGTAACCGCTCTAGTTTCCATAGTGACATGGTGCCTCTAAAACAAAGGTTTTTGAAAACATAAAACTCAATAGATGTAGAGTTCATTTCAAGATTGAAGGGGAAATGCGACAATTTGCCTAAAATTCGGCACGTTGCACCTAAAACGTGGAAATTTACCAGATGTCTATCTTATTTTGATTGCGCCGGTGGAGGGGGCTCTCCCTGATGCCGTCATTGTCTGCCTTTTGTCAAGTCTCTGCCTTTTGTCGGGTCAAAGGAGTCTTGAACCTACCGTCCTCAATCATTGGTTCACTCTTCAAACAAATATTATTTTTAGGCAAACATACTGCAGTTACTGTCCGTTTTCCTATACACAATACACAGTGCTCTTTCCCATTGACGCGTGACCTTTTACAAATAGCCCTACGTTAACAGTATGGGGATATGACTAGTTAACGTCGCTGTGTGAAAAATAACCGGCCAATATTAAAAGTACTCTTCTAAAGTTCTAGAAAATATAGTTTTTAACATGTCCTAAATTTTTAGCTAATTTAGATGTTTGGAAATATTCGTACTTTGGTGTTTTAGTTAATGTTATAGGTAATAGTACATTGCCTAGTTAACGTCGCTGTGTGAAAAATAACCGGCCAATATTAAAAGTACTCTTCTAAAATTCTAGACAATATAGTTTTGTAACATGTCCTAAATTTTTAGCTAATTTAGGTGTTTGGAGAGGGTCGTACTTTTGTGTTTTAGGAAGGACATGTAAACGACAGATAACACCAAAAATATGAAGAAATTATTTCCAAACCGTGTTAAGTCAAAAATCATTATGTTGCTCATTTTCAAGAATGCTGGTTTACAAAAAGCACGCCATTGTCTGATTTCGTGAACAAAGCCACACATAACATTGTTTCCTTTCGTTTCCTTTATAATCGGTTACCCAACTGAAGCTATGAATACCAGCTTTATTGCGATATCGCACATGAAAACAGTCACTTGTGCACAACCAGAGAAGATCCGATTTAATCAGTTGAGCTGTTTCAATGAGTGTTATCTTGGTTTAATAGCTTTTAATGGGGTTAAGTCCTGCAAAGGTCGAGATGAATTCTACTGTAGACATGACTGCATCATGAGATTCACCTTCTGTCTAATATCAGTTCAAGAGAGAAAATCATTCAATCCAAGATTTTGAGCTAGCTGTGAATTTCAGATCATCAGGTGAATCTTGATCTAATATTAATTATAGCAGATGATAATCAAATGGTAAAGATTCACCTTTGCGATTATAGTTTGGTCCAGGGTCTACGACTATGGTTAAGAAGATTCATCGCCCCCGGAGGGTGGGGGCACTGAATATAAATGACCATACGGATGTGCTATCCCGGAAAGACCCCTTTTTTGGATTCCGCAGCTCCGAAAGACCCCTAAATTTGACTAATAGAGCTCCGAAAGACCCTTGATTTTGATAACTTCAGCACAAAAAGATCCCTAAATTGCTCATTCCTCACATTTCTGGTTTTATTTTCAGGCGAATTTAGACTTCGTTTTCAACCAGAAAATCAAACAAGCTATCAGCTCCCAAAGACCCAATACCTCAAAATTGCATATGCGGGGGAGCATACCCACAAAAATGTATGACGTGCCCCTCCCCCTTTCATTACATCTGAAAATGCAGTTGGGTCAAGAGTCACCAACATATATAGTGAGGTGAAGCACAAGGCTTGATATAGGGTATAGGGCCTACAGGTTCTTGATAGAGAGAACCCTCCCTAAGGAGAACCCTCCCTCTTGAACCTCTAAAAAAAAAAGGTTCTTTAATTCTGGAGAACCCTTAAAGGTGCTCTAAAGAACCGAAAACGGTTCTGTATCGCATTTTTGGGGCCATTTTCGATGGTTTTGGAGAACCTCTATATAAGGGTTCTCCTGAGAGGACAATTTTAGAACCTTTATTTCTTAAAGTGTAGGGTCAAGACTCCCTATAAATATGACCCAAGACCATATTGATTCGAATCAATCTGCATTATTTGCATCGTACAGCTACCGTATTATATAGTGTGGGTTAACCTCGGATTTGGTATAAGATCACAAGAAAACGTGTTTGATAGTCAGCAAAAATCAAGCGAAACAATTTCCGAATTTTCCTTTCCGTGCGTAAACAACTCGGCACTTAAAATAATGATGTCGCCCGTGTTATATGAGACGATAGATGCACTCCAGCGGCTAAAAACAATACCTTTATTCTCCAAGTCAAAAAGTGCAACCATGGGGTAAGCCATGTGGGACTGGAGTAAAAATTATACACTATATTAATATATAGTGAACCTGAACTATTGAACTGGGTCAGTTTCATGGTATTTTCCCCCAAATCTTAAGGTGCAAACATCCTAATAGTGTATTACACTGTGATATATCCTGTTGCAAATAAGCCAGCAAGGTTTGGGAATTTCATCAGCACCTTGTTGGGCTATTATAGGGGAGACCGGGGTAAAGTGGACCACGGGGCAAAACGAAAAACCCCCATTAACTTTTTTATATGCTATCTTCAATCTCCAAGCTCATGTATTTACAACACGGCGTGGATCCAGCATTGTTTGTGATAGGGGGCAATCGAGTGAGTCAGGTATGTGTGATTTTTTCAGAAAATGTCTGTTTTTCATATGTTTAACCCAATAATTTATAGAAATATTATTATCTGCCGAAGCATTGTACTTTTGCTGAATTACTTCGATAGCCTATTATATGCATGGCCTATTCTATGCATTCAGGGCTAGCATACATTAGCGTATAAGATAGTGATGCATGTCGGGAGAAATCTTACGTGGTCGGGGCAAAGTGTAACACAGGAAACAGACCCCACTCAGAACTATGCAATAGAAATTTATCCGGCCATAGTATATTGATATACCAGGAGGTAGGCCCCAAGTGGTGTTGACAATGAAGACATACCTGAAGGGGGTGTATTTCTGCAATGCCCCCTCCACGTTTCACTCTACCCCGGCCCAATACCTGGGGCAAAGCGGAATGACGTTTTTCAAGTTCACACCATTTAATAGAACTGCATTTTTGATAAACCTTATTATTGTCATTTGTAAGTTGCAGTCCTATGTCCTATAAGGTAAGATTATAAACCTTAAGTTTTGCCTTGGCCTTGCTTCGTAATCCTTTTTGGGCTGGACAAAAAAAATTTGGTCCACGTTGCCCTGGTCTCCTCTATATCCCTCTCTCATAGTTCTTCTCCAGTTCATCTGGGGTGCAATTGATCAATGCAATTTGTTTCAAAGTGCTTCTCAACACAATGTTCTCATACGCAGTAAACTGGGAATAAACTGAATGACCTAGGCCCTATATCATCATTCTTCTCAGGCGACCACAAGATTTCTCCATGTACAGCGATCTTTGGCAACGCGAGCGGTACGGCTATCTTTTCTGCTTCACGCCGTGATACGTTGTATGTTGATAAAACTAAAAATCTTTTCCCCCTCCCCCCCCCCGACATGCCAACCCCTCTTTTAATGCCCGATTTTGAACCCCAGCGAGCAGAAAACGGCCCAAATATATATATATGCCAAAAACGATTGCCCCCCTTTCTTAATCTATCAACCCTCCCCTTTTTTGTCTTGTCTCCCCCTATAATTCACCCCGAGTTCACATTTATTATCACAACACCCCTAAGACATCAACAGAAAGGTGTTTGGCGTTTTCTCGTAATATAAGAAGGATCATGCATGACGCGGAAATACTCTTTTAGACTAGTTGCATATTTTTTACACATCGTTTTATACTGTCGTATACACTAGAAGTGTTCTATATATTATCCTGCTTGACCCACACGAAAATCCGTGAAACCAAAGAAGGCGCACATGTGCTTTCATTTTATTTATACGTCTCAATTGTGTTGGAGTCGTATAAAGAACTCAATTATCACATTCTTTACTCAATTCTTTACTGGAAGTTCCTATACCACACATATCAAAACTTGTGTTGAAACTAAATTTCATACGCCTTTCAGTCGTACAGTTGAATTGAATTACTCTACCGATAGCTGTATTACCTCAAATTGGGTGTATACCGTTGTGTCACATGTAAAGATTGTATTTTATACGTTGAAATACGAACAGGGAATATACTAGTACATATTGAGTTTAGGCGAGTGCAAAGTTCAGGCGCTAAACTTTTCCAGTTTTACCATGTTTACCGTCCCATTGAACTAAAAAAACTACGGTGTACTTTCATATTAAGAGTTCCCCCTCCCCGGGGCTCCCTCCCTCCCGCAAATGTCCAGCTCAAACAGGCGCAAAATATGTTTGTCCATCCATAGCCTACCATAAAAATAGTTTCATTTTCTTGAATGTTTTGAAATGATTGATACAAACTCTAAGGAAAAAGGTTCGACTCAGAACCTATTTTGTCTTGTACGCAGAACCTTCTCCCAAAATGGTTCTAAATTGAACCACAAAAGGTTCTATCAGCTTTGTTGGTTAGCCTATACAAAGAACCATTTTATGCGTTTTAATTCTTTATAAAACCTTTAAAAATGGTTCTTTGTCAATTGTTCTACAGAACCTAAAAAGGTTCTCGAACCCATAAAATGGTTCTTTTGAATTGAAATTTTTTTTGCCCATAGTGGGGCAAGTGTTTTTGTTTAAACTTGAGTAGGCTACTTCCTCCATTCAAGTCACTCCTCATTTTTCAATCAAACACGAACACTTAACGTATAACGCGTACGCGTTCAAGTTTATTCATAATCAATCTTGTTGTGATATAATAATTATTATATTCATAATTCATTCATTTCCATTCATGATACTCGGTAAAATATAATACTCAATAGACAAGATCCTGATTTAATCAAAATATATCTTTACTTAAACACGGTTACAGAAAGCGCGTATAGGATCTATATACATATTAAATGATGTTATCATTCACTTTCAATATCTGCTGTTAATAATATTATAACTGAACAGATGGAGCAATGTATACCAACTAAATGTGGGGAAACACAGACAATGTACAGAAAATCTAGTTCGGTAGCCAAAAATGACCAAGTCCAAAATCAATAGAAGTGTAAATTCTGCGAAGTGAAATGCAGGCAAAATACAGGCGACAAGAAACAGCAAATGTAACAAACACGTCTTGATTTTATTCAAAAATGTTAAAATGTTATTGTAAAACATGTTGGGCAAATATTTTTGAAAAATAGTTTGGTCAACTCTTACATGTCTTATACATTACGTTAGAATGGTTTTTGTTTTCAATGATATTTTTGGAACGTTATCAAAACGTTTTATGCCCTTTATAATTACAACCCGACAATAAAACATTTTCTGTAAAACGTTTTGTGTTTGCTAGGTATCACACTTTATGATCTATACTGTGGTTCTATACGGGTTGTAGTCCAGTTTATATGTTCAGACCTTGGTATGTTGGATGGGGACAATTTTAGGGGTCTTCCGCAAATAATTCAAATTCAACTGGCAATATACAGTGTCTTCATGGTCTTTGCAGGATAATTGCTCTTATTTACTGATTACTTAGACTAGTCCGAGGGAGGGGTTGCCACTTCGGATTGGGTGGGGATGTGAGGCTGGGTCTCCGGAAAACTAACTGAGATTTATGGTAATCTCAACATTTACACCAATTAACAGTTGGCTATAGTTGTCTAAAATAATGGAGCGAGCACCGTGAGTGGAGTGATGTTTTGTTCTCGGGCATGTCGGGGACTCAAACTAACCCCAATACCCGCCTGCCCCGCCACTGAACAAAAATGTCTGAGCGGAGTCACCCACACTGACGATGGCTTTAGTTTGTACGGCCGCTATATGGGCGATGGCGATGACTGGATCACGGAGTCACCCACACTGACGATGGCTTTAGTTTGCACGGCCGCTATATGGGCGATGGCGATGACTGGAGCACGGCTTCTTGTGACCGACTTTCACATTTCTTGGCGATAATTACGCCGAGAATAGAGAATGTTGCTATCGCAAACGTTGCACCGGATTGAATGAACGAAATATTGTAGTCCCCAGTGATGTCTTTGATTAGACCTGTAAAAGGGTGGAAAAATAGCAAACATTTAATGTATCGTCATAAGACCGTGTCATATCCGACGCCTTGCGAATGATATCCTGTTGGCGCAGCGGCTATGTTTCCGCCAAAAACTTTTCTTTTCTTCTGGAAACGAACCGAGCTGATGATCAAAAATGATTAATTGTTGAATTGCTGACGAATTGGAAACGTTCACTACACAATACTCATGCTGATTTCAATTCAATTTTGCTCTCGTTTCTTTTTGATGATCGACTAGATCTCTGGGTGCATTTCCCTCCACTGACTTTTTACTAAAGTGGGTGACCGTGGCTTTCCGCCCTCCCCCTTTGCGCACGTTTGTGAACATGCAACCATTATAATTGAAGACCGAATTAAAAAGACTAGTTTGCGTATTATGACGTCCTGTCAACCAGACCAAAAATGCTGTACTGTGCAGATCAGCAACCAATCACGCCGTGTCTTTGCCCTAACGTCAGACGCAAACTAGTCTTTTTTAATTCGGTCTTCAATTATAACATTTCCAACTCACCTGCCATAAGACCTCCAGTAACAACCCCCGTCCCATCAAACACCATTGCTATTCCATACGCAGACCCCATTCGTTTGAGTCCAACAAGGCTTCGCATCACCACAGGTATAATCGGGTAAAATACGCCGGAAGACATGCCCAGCACAATCGCAGACACCACGAACCCCGAGTACCTTTTTGCAACCACTGCCGCGAAAGCACCAATACATCCTGTGGCCAACGCTAAGGCGTACATGGACAAGGGTGTGATGAGTTTACGATCTATAAACCATCCGTGGCTGAGTCTGGCGCAGAGACTCCCGATGGCGTAGGAAGACAGAATAAAGGCTGCCGCGTCCTTGTTGATCCCGTTCCCTATTGCTTTAGCTACGACGTGAGCGTAATAGCCTTGGATGGCATACGCCATTAGGAAGTTGACAACACATACAACAAGAACGGCTGGACTATCCAAAAAGAAAGTTTTTTTCCTGAAAAACTTGCGCCAGAAATCTTGTCCATCACATGGATCACTTTCGTCATCGACGTTTGCTTCAGGTATTGCGTGAAGTTGTAAGGCACCGTTTGATTTCACATCAGCTACCCGGTTTTGAGAGGCCTGCTGAGATGTCCGCGATAGGTCCTCTCGATTAATCTCCTCTGATGCAAGTGATATACTACTGGCAACTGGTAATAGCTGAACCTGGCTTTCACTAGATGGTAAAGATGTGACCGGTCTACCACTGTCGTTACGATTGCACTTTGCCGATTCTTTCGACTCTATTTTAACAGAATCTTTGCAGTTTCTAAAGTCCTTCGAATTGTATTCATCAGAAGGCAACGACAGACTACTATCATTTTGTGGTAATAGGTGAATTTGGCTTTCATTTGGTGGCAGGCGTGGGAATGTTATAGCACCGTCGTCTTGATTGCACTGTAGTTCTCCCTCAGATGCTCGTGTCTGTAATGCACCGCCCACACCGCCATTTGTTCTACACGTTTTATCTCCTTGACTGACTTTAAAGTAAGCTGAAGATTTGCGTCTTTTGTAAATATGATGTATAGGTCTAAACAAAGCAGCTGCTACTAAAGTGTTAAAGACGAGTCCGCCTTCGATGAGAACGGCTCCACGCCAGCCGTAATAGTCAATAAGGAGCTGAAGGAATGGGGCAGACACAAATTGTCCTATACTGGAGCCTAGCCACGTAAGACCATTGGCTAAGGCGTGACGCTTGTTGAAGTAATGACTAGTTGCAATACTGGCTGAAAGATGAGGGAGTGAGCAACCCACACCTACGGGAGAACAGAAAAATGGATATTAGTATAAGTGATTGCACTAAAAAAGCTTAAAAACTCGGGTCTATCCATATCCGTCCCAGCTGTACGTTGTGATAATACACATTGTACCATGTATACGTACAGCAGAAGACAGGAGAAAGAGACGGAAAGAGAGCAGCAACAGGACTCCCACCACTGATCAGACTTTTACTTGCTATTATTGCAGTCGGACCTGCCTATCTCGCACCGGGATCTCGCATCGGCCTCGTCAGTCACCAGCGAGCCTGTCGCGGCAAACATGGACAACAGCCTTTAGATCTTCGTTAGCGAAGCCAAGCCGAGAGAGACTTACAGATATTGCGCGGGTCAACGTTCGACACTTCACTTGCTCCTCAACAAACCCTAACCATGAATGAATGAATGAAAAGTTTAACCAATTTCTCACGACTTACTTATTTAGCTATGGTGGCCTGCGGCCGACATCCATCGACCTTCGGTGCCAACTGATGCTACTGGGAGGTTGGAGGGGTCACCCTAACCCTACAGATCTAATCCTAACCTCTCTACTCTAACTTCCCTGTCCTATTGAAAGTCTTAACATGCTTAAGTAATTCGGTCTTTGTTGATGGAATGTCGAACGAACGATTGGAGGAATCACGTGAGACTGGTTACCGCAACGTATACTGTGCGCAGATTGGATATGATTTCAAGAAAATCAATTTTTGATTTTCGCAAACGTAGTTTAGGAAAATCGTTGCGACAATTACTGTTCCAGTAGTTCAATTCCGCTCCACTTTGCGGTGCGTGCGTGAATTATGCTTCTCAGAAACTACGCATGCCCAGATCAGGATTCTAGGAGACGGAATAGTTTACGGAAAATCCAGATTACGTGAATCGTTGATGAAATTGATTCTCTGACTCATTTGAATCCTTATAATAGGAGTATAGCCCCGGGTATCATGGGTATGGGTGATAGAATTTTGTTTGTGAAGACCTGAATCTTTTGTTTTTCCTTTCTAAAATGTTCTAATATCATTCCGTGTTCATGATGTTTGCTTGAGCTGATTTATAATACACCGCTCACCGAGCATCACTTATAATAACACCGCTGAGCTGAGCGACTGGCAGTGAGGTAGAGCGATTTTAGTTGCGTTGGGAAAAGCGCGCTACCTCATTGGTCAAAAACTAATCACTCGTCGCTTACCTGTTACCATACCAATAGTAAAGAAGAGCTGCAATGGCGACTGCGCAAACACACTAGCCACATAGCCGCAGCCGAGTATCGTGCCACCTAGAAAACACGATTTACGGCAGCCAAGATACTTCACACAGACACTACCAAATGGGCCTGAAATGTACGAGAATATAAAGTGAAAGTTAAAGGGGTAACCCTATTGGTTTAGAATATGGATTGTCTGCACACTTACTAAATGTCAAATATCGTCCCCTTTTATTTATCTATGCACCCCGTCAAAAACAATGAGAACATTTTCAGAGTAAAATGTGTAGTGGCACACGCCAATTGCATCGTGGTTTCGCATCATTGTAAACTGCGAAACACGAAGGTATACCGTATTCCCGGTGTATTATGAGAAGTGATTTTATGGTTATGCTATAGAAAACTTGCGCGGACTGCGCGTAGCAGGAATATTGCCGTGTTTAATTATACAAAGGAGTATCAGTCCCAGTCTCAGCAAGCTGTTACTAACAAGTAGAAGCTTACTGAATGTTCGTATAATGTCCCGACTTCATCGAAGTCAAATTCCAGGAGCTACCTGCAATGCAAATGGGCGTGCGAAATTTCGCTAGCGTCATGAGCGTGGTAACCCACAAAGTAAGGTGTTTTTTTCGGAAATACATCGATTTGGAACGTCACTTTTCGGGTTACGGGCCTTTAAACCAGGGTTAAATCAATCGTCATTATTAGTGCAAGAAAACCATAATGTGCAACTTGAGCTGCTTTTTGTCATTTAAAATATGAAGCACTGTTGAAGTGTTACGTCAGAGGTCAGAGGGTAGAGAGACAAAATCTACTTGGACTCATTCAATTGACCATTTCGGTAAATTCAATGCCTTTGCGAGTAGACCCGAGACGTCGCCATTTGACGTAACGCTGATGCGCATATCGTTTAGCGAAAACTGTTACTGCGTATTTCAAAGCCGTGAAGTGCCTCAGTAACGATGTTGCTCATTGGCGTGACAACATCTCAGGTCTAAGCGCAAAGAATTATGGGATTTACCGAAGAGGTCTCAATAACGAAATGTACCACGATGGATGATGATGAGGTAGCCATTGCACATACGATTTTCTTGCAATCACGCTCAGCGCGGTTTGGAAGAGAATGAATTGATTCTTTTATACCATTGTAACTATATACAAACATGCTCAGGTAACCGTTCGTAAAGTTACGAATACCCAATACTATACTCGAGAATCCTTACCAATACTAGACGTAACTTTATACGAAGGGTCCCTGTAATCCCAATTACTTACGAAGGCTACTGTTCGTAGTTTAGTGCAGTGAAATGGAACATACGACTCGTCGTAAGTTACGAGCGATTTCGAGACTTACGAAGCTTCTTAAAGTTTAGTGAAATGGACACTGATAGTAAACTTCGGAAATAGCCAAGAATAATGACAGAAAAATGGTAATGTATACAGAATTCCTTAACATTTGCTTACCACTGAGAAACGTCACCGCCAAACCCGAGCTCACAATCCATCCAAGTGTCGCCGAACTCGAACCAAATTCTTCCTGCAACGGAACTAAATAAATACTGATGGTTTGTAGCCAACCCACCCCGAAGAAGATGCACATGTGAGCACCGATAACAACGGCCCAACCCCAGCCTCCATCAGGGGCTGGGTGCTGATGAGCAGCTAGCTTCTTCTCCTTCTTCTTTTGACAGCCGCCATGGTAGCGGAGGTATGAGCGTCCTATATACTCAGATGGCTAGATCCTAATGAAGTTTTTGGAATGTATGTCGTGCCCTATGTAGCATCAGTCCATTTCTGAGGAAACAAAATGACATAATTATTATGTTTGAGTTGCTATGGGATATTTCAGATGAGTTTGCAGACAGTTAGCTCTGCAGCTAGCCACCTAACCGAGCACTCAATATAATATATAGGCACGGCATCGGGCGAGGATGCCGAGTGTATCATTTTCTTGAAGGAGTCCGGCAGCTATACTTCGTTTCACCTTAAGTTTGGCAGTGACGTAGGTGCGTATTTTGTCAGTCGCAGAATCGAAACGCGCGCACCACCCTTATCCCGCAGAGCATTATACACATGTGAACAAGAGTGGTTTGTCGGTACACTTGCGGCGCAGACGCGTAAACATGGTAAAAGCAATGACATTACTACAGACTCGAGGGGAACCGAAGTGTAGCCGTATCATGATATATTGGGCAATATTGTATAATAAAAGTAACATGTATTGTATCTGACAATTATACAGTATATATTATGAACATATATGAGCATAGGCTAATAAAATAATGCGTATCGCTTATTGAGAGAAAGTTGGACGCGTAATGAGATGTTAACGCGTCCATTTTTTTAAATTGCACCAAAATGATGTTTATTTCGTCAATTTGAAACAGATTAGGCGGTGTGACGTTACATAGCCGAATCTGTTCCACTCACATGAAGGGAGCGGCGGTCAGCGTGTGTCCTCAATCGATAATGCTGGTTTCATATTTTCCTGCCGCTTGCCGCTCTGACGATGATTTTGTTCCACTGCGCAATCGCACAAAAACGCTATATCATGTATATCGATCACTCCACCGCTTTGCCCAAGCGGCAGCATCTCTGGGACTCGAAGCGGTGCTGCTCTGACGTATGAGAACAAAATCATGCCGCTGCCGCTCAGCGGTGTGCCGCTCCGGACTTGCAGACCGGCGCAAGCGGCATGGTGAAGATTCACGCCGGTCAGCGGCAAAAAGTATGAAACAGCATAATAATCCGACTTGATCGTGCGGTCTTTCAATTTGGGGAGAGTGTACATTCTTGACAAGCGTACATTCTTTTACACGGTTGTTTCATGTAATGTATAAGTATAACTGTGTCATTTTAAAGTCAAGTTGAACAATGATGGCGCTATTTATCTTGTTGTTAGCCTCTTCACACTTGTAGACTGGTATTAGAACTTATACTAACAAATGGAGAGGAAATTTTCAGAAATTTTTTTATCATGAAATGTAAGGAATAAGTCATTATTTGGCTAATTTAAATTTAAAATATATGTAAATAGCGCCCTCAATTTCCACACAAATGAATAGTTTATAGAATAAAAATTATCACAAAAAGTAAAAACAAAATGAATTTTTTTTTTATAAAGAAACGAAAATATAGTGTAGTGTGATAGTTAGAAAAAATAACAAATGATCACATCATCAAATAACCGTATTTAACATTTTGGTTTGGTTCACGGTAAATTTACTCAGTAATGACTGCATCTAATTCGAATCAATTCCGATTCGCAAAAGTAAAAAGTATCATACTGCAGCTGACAAAATTCTCCAAATATTCATATACAATTGATTGTTTTTAATTATTTGTGGTCAGGGAAGACTTGATGTGTTTATATTAGTGGCTGGCTGGTACGGTATCGAAATACAATTTTGATTCAGCATGATCTATATCATGTACACTCATAGAAATGACTTGTTCGCCTTGTTGGCGCAATTCAAAAGGAGTAAGTTTGGACAACTCAAAAATAGTGTAAAAGTTGCCAAAACTAAATTCATTTTAGTTATCCGAACTTATAAAATGCTGAAAAAGCTCAAAAGGTTCCGTCAACTAATCAACTTTGTTGGCATTACTTAAAAAGTTGATGTAAGTCGTTGCGTCAACTTTTTAAGTAATGCCAACTTCTGAATTCAAGTTCAGGGAACTTATAAAAATAAACAAGGTTCAAAGAACCAATTATTTGAGTTATTGTAAGTTTGTAACTCAACATGTAAGTTGATGTAACTCGTTCATATTAAGTTACTGGTACTTATTGTTTTGAGTTATTCCAATTTGGTACTTTGTTACTTAAATTCACGTAATTGGATCATTTTCTGCACAATTAGCAGTATTCAAATATTTATTTTTGTAATCAGTGCAAAATTTTGTATACTATAGCACACCTCTAGAAAATTATGCTAACCTAGTTTCAATTTTCTGAGTTGTAACAACTCAATAAAGTAAGTGCAAAAGAGTGCGACCAACATAATGATATCGAGTCAGCGTTACTCAAAATTGTACGCGTTGGCATTGCTCGGAAAGTTGACGCAACGACTTACATCAACTTTATACTGAGTAATGCCAACGAACAATTTCTATGAGTGTACGTGTGGGTGCAGATTTCAGTTCATTTCACACCACCAAATCACACCAATCACAAGTTTGTAAAAAAACCCAGCATTTTCCTTCTAAGAACAATGATTTAATGGGAAAAAAGTTTGAAAAGAAGGCTGATATACCTTTTTTTGTGATACGGATAACTGTACTTTGTGGATGAGTTTCTCAGCATAAAAAGATTACAACTGTCACAATTCCAAAATTTGAGGCACGTTTTCGGATCTACACCACACAGATGTCACTACATAAGAGGCATTGTGTATGTAAAGTTACATCGACATAGTTTTTGATGCACCACCGCGAAAATTTGAGCTACTTACATACCAAAAAAGTGTTGGTTGAAGATGTCATAAATATTAGGCAAAATGGTGTTTTGAATGAGTTTTAGAAAATGGAATTCATTCTAAAACTCCAGGCTACCTTGTAACACATAGGAACTTGATTTGGTGATGTGCATTTTGCGTAGCATTTTGCATGCATGTATGCCAATAATAATGTCAGCAAATGTGCATGAATGCCCGCATGAATGTGATGTAGGGGCTTATCTAGAGGCAACAATGTACTTTATTTATTCGCGGAATTGGGCAGAATAATGTCACCCTTTTCATATAATCTGGGCCTGTCATCAAAGCGATATGTTGCACGCACATGTCCGGATGTCCTTCAATTAGAAATCGACTTTAGCATGAATTAGTATGATTCAGATATCACACCACCAAATAAATCCCCATAGAGATGTGTACTAAATTCGCCTCAAGAAAACGTCATTTTTTTTTCGCAAGAGCGACTCAGTTCTTAGCGACAGCAATGACGGTTGAAATTAGCCCTAGCCTGATCCCTCTGACTGGGAAAAATATAGGTTGACCGTCATTATTATTTACTACTGGCCCTCGAAGTCTATGATGTCTGGGAATTACCTAATTTACCTGCAAAATCATGCCAGTGTTTCTGTACAGAAAAGACTGCTTAAAATCATTTAAAAATACTCGATCTCTCCCATCTGTGGTACACTTGCAGGATTTGATATTACTAATCATGACCAATTCAAATTTAGCCAAAGTTATGCAAATTTCTGCTCATTTTAATGCTTACTTTAGGCCATCCAAGGTTTTTTCTGAGAAATGCATTCAAGGCGCACCACCGTATAATACTATTTGGTGGTGTGAAATCTGAAGACTTTGACAATTACGTATGACTTCATTGACATGACTAGACCAAATTTGGACCATTCCTGCACCCGGGTTCCTGCAAAACCTGAAACATGTCGGTAGACCATTTTTAATAATTTTGAATGAGCGAGTTTGATTTAACTGAAAATAAGCCAGCAACCCTGAACACTGTTTTTCAATTCACCTTTTCGGTAAATCCCATAAGCCTTTGCGAGTACACCTGACAACTCGGTCATTTGACGTTACGCCGACTAGCAATTCGCACTGAGTAATGTTCGATAAACTGCGCATCGGCGCAGATCGGTGTGACGTCAAATGACGACATAGGTGTACTCGCAAAGGCTTATGGGATATACCGAAAAGGACAATTGCCTGTGCACTCATAAAGGGACGCAACATCAGACTTCAAGGTAGGGGGGTAGGAAGTTGGGGCAAATCGGTTTTTTTTTCGCGGCGAAGTTCTTTTTTTTCCCAAAAACTTCCTACCCCCACCCATAAAATGCCTGTATGTGTGGGGTACAAAATTTAAAAACTCATACTCCACAACATGCGGTCACCTTCTAAGCTTTGATTATTGAATGGAGGCCACTATACTATGTAAATGGGGATGAGATTAGAAATGTGCAAAAAGGGCCGGGGACTTTTCGGCAGGCCGAGAGGGCGCGCGGGCAATTCATTTTTGGCAGGCTAATACGGGGGTGGGGTAAGGTTTTTGGGCACGCCGAGGGGGGAGCAAGCATTTTTTGACAGGCAATTTTAAAATTTGTCCCCGGCGACCGATAATTATTGCACAGCTCCTATCGGGGGCACATCAAAAAATGTTGGCGGGTATGTTCCCCTGGAATTTTGAGGTGATGGGTCTTTGGGAGCTGATGCGATCGGGTGCGAACAAGTAAAATGGGGATTTTTGGAGCTGCGAACAGTCAAAATGAAGGGTCTTTCTTGGCTTTTTGGTTGAAATGAGCAATTTTGGGGTCTTTTAGAGCTGAAATAATATTATCAATATCAAGGGTCTTTCGGAGCTCTATTTTGGTCATATATGGGGTCTTTCGAGCTGCGAAATCCAAAAGGGGGGCCTTTCCGGGGAGCATACCCATATGGTCATTTGTGTTAAGTCCCCCCGGGGCTCCTATACATGGCATGCATATAAATATCAGTATGGTGGTGTGATGGTGATGTGACGACTGAACCTGATGTCCGTGACGCCGCCACATGTTCGGTGTACTAAACTATAAAAGTGTTGGAGAGCTTTGGAGGATTTGTTTTATAAATTATTTATGACATTTCAATGAATGCTGCATGATTATGTGTCATGTAACGATGCTACTCATGTTTGTAATGACAGTATTATGTTAGATGCACTTTCGCGACTCGGAATCTTTGAAATTTAATACAAACTTGATTTCTTAAGGGATCTAGAATGAGCGTGTATTGCGTTTCGACAGTATTATTTGTGGGACATGAGAGCACCTCAGACCTATCAAATTGCATTCTGAATACGAAGCATGTCTTTCTGATATCAAATAATTTTCATTTTTTTGAAAATCACGATATAATACAAATTTTATGACAAATTATAAAAATTTGATATTTTTCAAATTTTTGATATATAACAGTCCTCGAAGTAAATTATATAAATCTAATGATATATTTTAAAGTGTATGTAGCAGGGAGGAAAAAGCCGACGGTCAATTGAAAATTTTGACCTTTCATATTGAAGATATGGATTTTTTTCCCAAAAGACCTAATTTTTTTGGTGTTTTTGGAAAAAAATCCATATATTCAAATTTTATACGAAAGGTCCAAATTTTCAATTGATCGTCGGCTTTTCATCCCACCTACATACACTTTAAGTATAAATCATCAGATTTATAAAGTTTACTTCGAGTACTGTTAAATATCAAAAATATCAATTTTAATGATTTGCCATAAAATGTGTATTAAATTGCGAATTTCAAAAAATCAAAATTATTTGATATCAGAATGATTCATTCTTCAGAAAATGCAATTCGATATGTCTGACGTGTTCTAATGTCCCAAAATAAATACTGTCCAAACGTTCATACCCCAGCCCTTAAGGGATCTGGAATGAGCGTTTTGACAGTAATTTTTGTGGGACATGAGAGCACATCAGACATATCGAATTGCATTCTAAATACGAAGAATGTCTTTCTGATATCAAATAATTTTCATTTTTTGAAATTCACGATATAATACAAATTTTATGACAAATGATTAAAATTTGATATTTTTCACATTTTGATATATAACAGTCCTCGAAGTAAATTTTATAAATCTAATGATATATTCTTAAAGTGTATGTAGCTGGGAGGAAAAGCAGCCGACGATCAATTGAAAATTTTGACCTTTCATATTGAAGATATGGATTTTTTCCCAAAAAAACCCCAATTTTTTTTGGTGTTTTGGGAAAAAAATCCATTATCTTCAATTGATCGCCGGCTTTTCATCCCACCTACATACACTTTAAGTATGAATCATCAGATTTATAAAATTTACTTCGAGGACTGTTATATATCAAAAATGTGCTTTATATACATTAAATAAGTTTTTGCTATATATTTCAGTTCCCGATATATCTGACCATCTATAATCGTTTCGATACTTTCTGGGTTGAGATCCACGTTCTTGATGTGTTCTGTTATTAGTGTGTTCTTGATGTGTTCCTGTTACTGATAGTGTTCTGCCAAGAAGTGTTCTAATCTAAATTAAGATAAAAAAATCCAATGTAATTGTAAAACTAAAAACAGGGGGTACCGGACCTCACTTTTGAGCTACAGAGGTGTACATTTCCAAAAATCTCTGTAAACTTCAATTTTATAGTGAGTTGCTAAGAGCACCAATCACAGCGAATCTTATATAGGAGACTCCGGGAGGAGGGCTACAGCAGAAGCATCGAAGTCACGCTCTTGAAAGCGTTGAGACGATTGGCCAACCTAAAAAACGTGTTGCCGACCTCGTGAGTTGAGCTATGAAAACAACTCGTTGCTTTGGAAGCAACTCATTGTTTTTGAAGGCAACGCATTGTCAAAAGCTCTCTTCCTATTTGCTGATTTAACAACGCAATGCTTAAATTGACAACAATGCGTTGCTTTCGAAAGCAACGCGTTGCCGCAATACACACTAAAAACTACGGGGTTATATTTTCCGTGGTCATTTTGAATTGACCACGTTTGGGGTTGTTTTGACCCTTCAAGGGGGTTGTACCGTTTTAATTTGACCACATTCACGAGGTCATTTTAGCCACGACGAACGTGGTCAAAAACTTAGTGGTCATTTTGCCGATACCGTCGCGCATTGATATCAGTTTCAATCTTCCGCTTTGAAAATCTCAATTCATAAATGAGTTTAAACATGAGCTGCAATTAATGTTTGTTGATTAATAAATAAAACTAATTTTTTGACCGAAGTTACCCAATTTGTCAACTTTATAATGACTTGCATTTCGGAACTATTTGCACACACGGTGTGCATCGGCTCACGTGGTCACATCAGCGCCATATTTGTTCTGATTGTGCAGCTCAGCGGATTGTCGTGTGTGCTTGTCTGCATGATGGAATATGAAAAGTTAGTTGAAAAGTGAGACTGCAAGGATGCATAGACCCTTATGCACGCAGATTCATTCCAATTTCATGCTGTCGTGGCTGGTGTCTTGGCTGCAGTTGTTATAAGCTTATATCATGTAAGCTCAGTGGCGTAACTTTGGGTCAGGGTGCCCGGGGGCGAAAGTAGTTCGGGTGCCCCTGACCAACATACCGAATAACTTACGAAATGTTTCAGATTAAATTTATATCATGTTTCAATGCAGTTCATGTTAATAAAACAAAATGTTTTCATATTCTCTAATGTCTTTACTTTGGACACTCGTCACTAGCTGCAGTGACGTAGCATAAGACGCACAGGGGCAAGAATACAAAATACCCCCCTGTTCCCAAAACAATTGCGTGCGTGAGGGCGCGCGAAAATGTGCATAAATACCACTAATTTGGTATTTAATCAAGTTGAATTTAGGTCTTTAAAATTACAATTTACATGTTGCAATGCGCGCGAAAAATTTTGTGTTGATGAAGGGGCACCCAAATGAAGAGTAATTCAATGCATGGTGGGTAGAGGTTTCCACTTCTTTCCTATAACAAAGTACTATCGTGTCAAAGGCTATCCAGGCTTGGGTGCCCCTTAGCCCGGGTGCCCGGGGCACGCCCCCCCCAGAGCCCATAGGAGTTACGCCACTGTGTAAGCTTATAATACGTGAACTGTCATAGGCGATGACTGACTGTGTGTGAGTGTGATACACAGATGCATTTTGCAGTTTGCTGTTTATGTAATGCTTTCTCTGTGCAGAAACACACTTATGTCCTGGTGGGACCAGCATGACCATAGGCCTACTAAAGAAATCCAAACAACCCCTAAATGTGGTTATTGAGTAACCCTATAAAACAACCCTTTCAAATGGGTCATTTCATTTGACCCCGAAATGAGGTCATTAAGTAACCCAATAAGGCAACCCTTTTGAAGGGGTCATTTCATTTGACCCCGAAATGTGGTAATATTTTGACCCCAATGGGGGTTACTATTTGACCCAAATACGTAGTCATTGCAATGACCCCGACAAATGGGGTCAAAATGACCCCGTTAGTGGTATGGTGTTTAGTTGATAACTATGCTGGGGTCAAAAATGACCCCGTTTGGGTCATTTTTTGACCCCGTAGTTTTAAGTGTGTATGTAATGGGTCCAATGGCTTGCTATATGCGTCCGGAGGATTTTCACGAATAGACGAGTTTCTTCCAGACTGAGTTCTTCAATGCAAAATTGTATAGTTTTCATTCTTCTTACCTAGCTGGGGGTTTTCAACCCCCCCCGAGCTAGGTACTGTTTTGCTATCGGATCTTTCTGCTTCTTCTTTCTGGCAATAACTTCAAATTGCTTCTCCTCCTACATGTCACACCCTACAATTACGTAACTTGCATATATGTATCGCCTATATCCAATGCCCATAGGGTGCAAACAGAATTGGGGTCAAAGGTCATTAAGGGGGCATTACCGGTATATAATCAAATACCTTCAAAATGCTTCTTCTGCCACATATTACATAGCACAATGACGTCACTTACACATGTGCATCGGCTTTACCCAGTGCCCATACCTTGCACACAGAATTGGGGTCAAAGGTCATTAAGGGGTAAAATCTATTTTGCCTTATCTCGATATCTGTAAGGGTGTGTGGCTCACACTCAGTGACAACAAATTTCATGACCAGGGGAACATTTTACAGGGGTCAGGTCAAAGGTCATGCAGATGTCAAATTTTAGAAATGCATTTTCTGGACATCTGTAAGGGGTACAGTGCTCAAACTCTGTGACAACAAACTTAATGACCAGGGGAATATTTTGGAACACTTTGCAGGGGTCATGTCAAAGGTTAACTGGGGTCAAATCATATAATTTCATTTTCTGGATATCTGTATGGGGTATGGGGCTCAAACTCAGTGACAACAAATCTCATGAACATGGGAACAGTTTGAAGGGGTCAGGTCAAGTAGAGGTCAAATTTTAGAAATGCATTTTCTGGACATCTGTAAGGGGTACGGGGCTCAAACTCTGTGATAACAAACTTACTGACCAGGGGAACACTTTGGAATGCTGTACAGGGGTCAGGTCAAAGGTCATCCAGGTCAAATCGTAGAATTTAATTTTCTGGGCATCTGTAAGTCGTATACTGGACTCGAACTCGGTGACAACAAACCTCATGACCAGGGGAGCATTTTTGGAACATTTTGCAGGGGTCAGATACCTCCAAAACACCAACATGCCCCAGCTAGGTTTGTGGTCTATGACCACCATTTGCCACTAGTCTGAATTGTATTTAACTGCCAGATCAAAGTCAAGTTCAAAGTCCATGGTATTTTGTTTATATAGCTAAGTTAATAATGGCAATACCATTTTGATTTCGACCTTGATCTTGATCTTTCCTTTTCCTATGTACGCACAAGAGGTTTAATATTCTTACTACATGTATAGGCCTATTATACCAATTCACTTCAACTACAATGCATCCCCATACCATACCAGGAAAGTGCACTTACTGATAGCCCAGCACACTATATACACTTTAAATTACAGGGATTTAAATTCAAATGCAAAATTTTCAGAGACTGTAGTTAGGGACCAATCAATATAGGATTAAAATAAGTCTTCAAAGTTTTATAAATTTCAGTCCCACAGGGATTTAAAAAAATAAAACTTTCAGATTGTAATATTCAATTCAATTTTCATTTAATCTTAAATGAAATTTCGTCCTGCCACCCCACCCCAATTTTTATCCTCCTCCTCCATCAGCTCATAATTATTGCACAGCCCTTAACCTAACCCAACTTTTATAGGTCTCTTAGATGGTCCCAAAACACATTCTAGTTCTAGTTGCATACTTCCCAACGCCTTATTAGGGAGCGATGTGTAGGGTACAAATGTGCGCGAAGCGCTCGAAAAATTTTGCCATATTGAAGTTAAACTGGTGAAATAGGAAACTGGTGAAATAGGCTATGGGTCTAAAGTGGGATAAATTCGCGCGAAGAGCGGAAAAATTGGCACTTTTGGGGCTGAACTTGAGGTTAATTTGGGAAGAAACCCACATACAGGCGTCAACATGGGGGAGATTGTATGGACCCCCCTGGCAAAATATTGGGGGGGGGATTTATCGCCCATCCCCCAGAATCTACGCTTATGCCCCCCCCCCCTCCGATATTATAATGTTGCGTCCCTAAGCATTCTAATGGTATGTTGACATGGTTGATGCAAAGACCTTTTTTTGGAAACAAATTACCAGCATATCATGAACTATCAAATTCAAATTATGAAACATGGTCTTCATCCGTGGCATTGTCTTTTTAAAGACATTTCTTGTTTTGGCTGGTTCGGCCGAGCACTGAGAATGCATTCGTGAGATAAGTCGATCTAGCAAAATATGAAATTCACAATTACTAAATCGGTTAATTGTCAATTAATATGACATGATTGATTGCAGTAAATGCCCGGGCTATATTATTAAATGATATTGTGTTCACATAGATGGGTGGTATTGTAATTAAATATTTAAGATAACGTTCCAATATAAACTAAATTAGTAAGCAATAAAAAAAAATGAATGAAAATAAAAGAATTAAATTGAGTAAAGTAAACAAACATGTAAATAAGGAATAAATAGCCTACATAATAATAAAAATAAATAAATAAATAAATAAACAAAATAAATAAGTAAACAAGTATTAATATAAAAATAAATAAATGAATGAATAAATAAATAAATGCTACTCAGATCTTTTGGGTTTTTTTATGAATTTATTTTTATAGAAAATTTCGGGGCCAATTTCTGAAATATTGTTACGCCTGATGTTGGCAGGTGATTGACCCGGGATTTACCCGGAATACATCTATTGAAAACTTTACATATAAATTGACGTTCCCAGTCGCCCAGCAGCTTGTTTAATGTCAAAGGTCTAGCTCGCCATTCACAAGATGCTGTGGTCGACTAGACAGATAATTATTACGGCACTTGAAATTCTTTATTTTACAGTATGTCCCAAATCTGACGATCAGGTCACGAAAGAGAAAGTACTTATCCATGCCGGGGGTGCGTTCGCGCGTGTATGAGGATAGTCCGAGGTGCTCTGACGATAACACTCCGATCGCCAGCCCAGGGCCAGGCAATCTACGTTTAGTAGGCCAGTGGGACAACGAAAACGCTACGTGAACGAGCTAGTATGTACGGAAAGCCATATCGGATATGTTGAAGGATGATGTGGAACAGTGAAAAATTGTATGTATGATGATGAAGACGTTGAATGATGAAAATAAAATGTTGTATAATGAAGAATCCACGGACGTCATATCCGAAATTGCTTTCCGTAAAACGTTGTATGATGAAACACCTTTGATTTCATGAAGAATGATGAATGGTCACGTTGTACGTCGACGTACGATGTGGATTGCAACGACGTATAACGAAGAGTGAAAGTGACGCACGACGTGGAAATAAGTGTGGTGCGATGCGAGATGCTTCGCCGCATGATGATGAAGAGTGTACGTACGACGTGAAAAAAATCAACGTATGATGAGAAAACGATGTATGTATGACGATTACTATACTACACTCCACGTCGTACATCAGAAAGCCATTTCGGATATGTTGAAGAATGATGTGAGACATGAAAAATTGTATAAGTATGATGATGAAGATGCTGAATGATGAAGAGAAAGCCAAAAAGCATTAATCTTGGATACGTTAATATTAATTTTCGTTATGAAAATGTTTTAGTTGATTATAGCCACCCTCCCAGCAAACACAAAAACGTTTTTAAAACATTTTAAATAAGTTATATTTTGGGTTTTGGTTTAGGTAAAAACGTTTTAATAACATTAAAATGTCGGGTTATATAAAGGTCATGAAATCGTTTTAAACGTTTTGTATGAAAACACACTACAACAATATTTTTTAAATGTTTTCGAAATGTCATTGTAAATTATTTTTGCAAACATTTTTGTTTGGCCAAATATTTTGTCAACACTTAAATAACATTATGTTAAAATATTTGCACCCAGCAAACACAGAAATGTTCTTAAAATGTTTTTTACAAAACGTTTTAATAACATTTAAATGTCGGGTTATATAAAGGTCGTGAAAACATTTTAAAAACGTTATTGTAAACATTTTTGCAAAATATTTTTCAACCCCAAAATAACATTCTGTTTAGAATGATTTGTACCAAGTTTTCAAAAATGTTTTTGGAATGTTATTAAAACGTTTTTATACCCTTTATATAACCCGACATTTAAATGTTTTCTGTAAAACATTTGTGTTTGCTGTGCAGTAAATTACCAACAAATGTTATTTAATGTTATGAAAACGTTTTATACCATTAATGTACCCTTTATATAACCCGACATTTAAACGTTTTCTGACAACCTTTTATAACCTTTTGCGAATGATGTCGAAAACGTTTTGTGTTTGCTGGGCTGTTTGACATGAGAAGTGTGCTTAGGGGTGTTCATACTAGTCATGTGCCGGATTGTGCCCCCACCCCGTGGTTAATGGGGGGGGGGGGGGGGTGGCGGCACATTGTTTTTTTCATTTTGGGAATTCAACACCACCCCGTATGTTCTGAGGTGGTTGTTTGGCTCCCTTTTCTTTTTTCTTATTTTATCAAGCATGATTTCTTATTTTATTCTATAGCCTAATTATTTCTTAACTTTAGTATAGCCAAGGGGCTGTGCAATAATTATTAGCCCCTCCCCGTTTAATTTTTCAAATGGTGTGCCAAGAACGCCCCCCCCCACATCCGACTCGGTCTGCCCAAATTGCTTGCCCCCCCCCCCCGATCTCAAATATTTGAACGTTTTTAGTGTTTTTGTAAGCATTGTGCCAAATATTCCTTGTCCCTCTCCCTCCCGCTTGCCAAAAATTGACCCCCCCCTCCTCATGGCAACTTTTTGCTGTGCCCAACGCATCTCCCTCTGTTCAAGTCAAAACTCCCCCGTTATTATAAGGACTATG
The DNA here is from genome assembly GCF_039555335.1 of Amphiura filiformis. NCBI lineage: Eukaryota > Metazoa > Echinodermata > Ophiuroidea > Amphilepidida > Amphiuridae > Amphiura > Amphiura filiformis. Next base: position 63,294,439 of record NC_092629.1, on the reverse strand, counting down.
CTAATGATTTAAGGATTGACATGTAGAGAATAAACCATACTAAATTTGTACCTATTACGGTTTCGCGACACCAATCTTCCAAATACGACCAAGCCAGGGTTGCCCGGTGAAGTAAAATCCCGGGGGGTCACTCCCATTGTGGCCCGTACACCATCCGCGATAATCGACTTTTGAAAAGCACCCTAAGGATTTAACCCTTTGCTAAAACGACACCCTAAACAGGGATTTCATTCCTAACATCAAATTTCATACCCTAAATTTCATTTCCGCGTATTTAGCAATTGCAATTTTGCTACCCTTTTCAGTCCAATTTTTCATGTTTTTGACACCCTCAACTATCGTGCCTACCCACGGAAAACCCCAGACAAACGTATGTCTATGCGAAAAACGACCCTTTTTACGCGTTTTCATTATCGCGGATGTGAGTGTCCCTGTCACCTGTGTTGTGTGCATACATGTAGGCAACAATAACTGCATGATGTGGGGTGGGGGCACCTAATACAAATGATCATACAGGTATATGTCCTCGGAAAGACAGGCTTTTTTTTAATTTCGCAGCTCCTAAAGACCTCCTATATTTGACCAAAATAGAGCTCCAAAAGACGCGTGATTTTGATAATTTCAGGTCTAAAAGACCCCAAAATTGCTCATTCCTTATATTTCTGGGTTTTTTTTTTTTCAAACGATTTTCAACCAGAAAGCCGAAAAAGACCCTTGATTTTGACTGTTTGCAGCTCCAAAAGTTCTCATTTTACTTGTTCGCAGCTCCAAAAGACACCCTTTTACCGGTACGCCGCCAGCTCCCGAAGACCACCACCTAAAAATTCCGAGGGAACAAACCATCAATTTTTTTTTATGTGCCCAGGCTCCTTTCCCCCACCCCACGAATAAAGCAAATTAGCATTTGTTAACCATGTTAACGGCAAGCAGGAAGATGCGATCATGCGAAGTGACCCTTTTTAAACGTCTTACAACTTTTCTACACACTTACAATTACTGAATTTCAGTATTTGAGTAGTACTTAGTCTTTATTACCAGTCGTTTAGTATCGAATTTAATAATTGTTCTCTATTATCAATATCATGAGTATTTGGAATGCTCAGATATCATGGAGTATGGAAGAACTATTACGACGGAATGTTAGTGATATACGTATTTACAACTGCAGGAATGCAGATAGGGTCCTACGTATGGAAATTTAAAGTTGTGCAAGTATGAAAGAACACGATAAACACTATTAGTATACACGTATACGAAATACGAAATGCATGTACAATAATTAAAAAATTAAATATAAATCTATTGCCTTGTATGGGCCCAACGAAGACGTACCTCCATCTTTGCATGCTTTTGGTTCTTTGATTCACCATGCATGATTCTATAGATTCAGTGGTGGATCCAGGGGGTGCAAATTGCCCCAACAACTATCAAAGGACATGAAAGAAAAATAACACTAAGGGGCATCGGGGTATCCCTGGGTTATCCCCCACCGCGGTCGTGGGCTTTGCCGCCAGTTTCCCTCATTGGGCTCCCCCAGTTGCCTGCACCCTATCAAGGGCGGCACGAAGGAGACATCAGGGTATTTGCAGTGGCGCCGGCGCCAGGAATTTGTCGGGGGGGGCATTGGGGTAAAGTGAATTTCGGGGGGCAAAATCAACAAATTTTGCGCAAAAATGCCGTAAAAAGTGGAAATTTTCCTAATTTGGGGTTTTACTGGGGGAAACAGGGGACAAGAATTCTGACGGGGGTATTTTCACCCATGCCCCCCCCCCCCGTGGCGCTGCCACTGGGTATTTGTCCCTCATTTATGGACTTGCCCCCTGTGTCCTCATTTAAATAGGGGCAACACGAATGGGCATTTGTAGTCTTGACATGCTTGAGGAAAAGTTTCCAATTTTGAGGGAAAGAATCGAATATGCACAATATTCGACATGTTTGTTACCTCAAACATTGGTTTTCCCTTGGGTTGGCCGCCATAAGTTTATCCCCCATCACTGACAATTGTTCCGGGGCGTTTAACATAATTTCAAGCATTTTGCATGAAATATAAATAATTATGTCTAAAGTTAATAGCACGGGAGGGCAGTGGCGTGGCGTAGTCGGAGGGCGGGGGAAGGGGGCAGCTCCCCCCTGTGAGAAGTCTTGCCCTCCCCCAACAGTGGGATGCTGGCCGCCCTGATCATGCTGATGTGTAAGATTTTTAGCCCATTTTTGACTATTTTCGTCAAAGTTCCCGGTCAAAGTTCCCCCTTAAAAGTTGGTTTGCCCCCCTTGTTCCCTCTTTGCCCACCCGCTGAAAAAGTGCTGGCTACGCCACTGCGGGAGGGGATACCGACCAGTGGCGTAGCGTCATAGGGGCACGGGGGCACATTTTAGAAAATCCCATAAGAAAATGGCCAAAAAACGACTTGTGCCCCCCAATCAAACCCGGTGCCAGTCAATTATGGTCGGTGCCCCCCCCCCCAATCGGATGACCCACGCTACGCCACTCATAGCTACCCTTTTCCCACCGTCACCTCATGTGCATGTCTATGAGTACACAGCTGCCTTAAATACCTTCAAAATTGCCCATTCCTCACATTTCTGGTCTTTTCCAGAAACCAAGAAAGACCCTTGATTTTTACCCCTTTTTCGGTACGCCGTCAGCTCCCAAAGACCCAACACCTCACAATGGATGATGTGACGTGGGGGGAGGGGGGGGGGGACTTTTTTGAATTTATCTGTTGATGGACATTTCAAGCAGACAGGGACATGACCCAAGATCGGGCCCAAGTCACTAGACTTTCGCGATTCGTTTTCTTGCACCATGTGAGATCCCGGGGGGGGGTCACTCCCATTGTGGCATGTACACCATCCGCGATAATGAAAACGCGTAAAAAGGGTCGTTTTTCGTGGGTAGGCACCCGGGGTAGGCACGATACGCGCGTATCGCGTTTAGGGTTACAAAAACATGAAAAATTGGAAAAAAGGGTAGCAAAATTGCAATTTCTAAATACGCGGAAATGAAATTTAGGGTATGAAATTTGATGTTATGAATGAAATCCCTGTTTAGGGTGTCGTTTTAGCCAAGTGTTAAATCCTTGTTTAGGGTGCTTTTCAAAAGTTGATTATCGCGGATGGTGTACAGGCCACAATGGGAGTGACCCCCCCCCGGGTGTGAGATAGTGATCATAGTCTGAACCCGGGGGCTGCGGGGGGGCTCATCAAAAATTTTGGTGGGTATGTGCCCCTGGTATTTTGAGGTGGTTGGTCTTTGGGAGCTGACGGCGTACCGGTAAAAGGGGGTCTTTTGGAGCTGCGAACAGTCTAAATCAAGGTCTTTCTTAGCTTTTTTGTTGAAAATCGCCTGAAAAAAAACCAGACATACGACGAATGAGCAATTTTGGGGTCTTTTAGAGCTGAAATTATAACATCAAGGGCCTTTCAGAGCTCTATTTTAGTCAAATATAGGGGGTCTTTCAGAGCTACGAAATCCAAAAAGGGGGTTCTTTCCGGGGGAACATACCCGCATGGTCATTTGTGTTAAGTGCCCCCCCCGAGTCTGAACTGAGTATAGTCTGGTAACTTAGAAAAAACAGGGGAAGTAATTTGAGGGGAAGTAATTTAAGTGAGTGTAATTGAAGGGGGAAGGAATGAGAGAAAGGGGAAGAAATTGGAATATAATGAAGAAGAAAAGAGAAGGAAGGGAAACTTAAGGACGAGAAGGGGAAGTAATTTAGGGGGAAGTAATTTAAAGGAACCGTGGCAGTGGCGTGCGCAGCACATTCAAAGCCCGGGATTCAAAGTGGCGGGGCCAGGTTGTTCAGTTCCCCCGAATGGAGTGTGGTTAGGGTGCGGGCACTGCTAGCGGCTTGCCGCGAAGCCCCTCACGGGTGGGGTCCAGGGGCCCACCTTAGGGCCCCTGGTGGAGTCCAGGGGAAGCTCTGGGGTTTTAGCGTTTTTAAAGGGCAAGGAATCCTATTTTGAGGGGGCAAATTTTGACGTTTTGGCACCGTCAAAAGTGACGGACTCTTTCATAAATACTTTCTCAAAGATTTTTCCTTCCACGGGACCTTTCAATTCCTCCCCCGAAGGACTGATGTCACGCGAATGACCAACAAAAGTGGGCGGGGGATGTGCAAACCCCCCGGCCCCCCCCCCCCCTTTTTTTTGCGCACGCCACTGCGGGGAGGAACGAGAGAATGTAAAGATTTTACAAATGGGAATTCCCATGTAATATTGCGAGAACAAGGAATGGGAAAACCCAGTGTCATCTGGGGGGGGGGGGGGTGGATAATATCTGGAATAGCTCATTGGGTTCCCAAAAATCTGGCATGTGCAAAGGGTGGGGGGGGGCAAAGATTTTTTGGCAGGCCGAGAAGCTCCGAGAAGGATACTCCCATGCAGTGTCATCTTTGGGGGGGGGGATAATATCTGGAATAGCTCATTGGGCTCCCATAAATCTGGCATGTGCAAAGGGCAAAGTTTTTTGGCAGGCCGAGAAGCTCCGAGAAGGGCCGAATGCATTTTTGGCACGCTAATTTGTACAGCCCGTAAACTTGTTGGAAAATTACAGACTGTAACAGTTTGTGAAAACTTCTTTATTTTTAATATAAAGCTAAAATATCAGGCAATTGAAGATAACAGATGTTTTCCTCTCATCATCACTTGAAGATATCGAGCTATATGAAACTTGTGATGATGCTAATGCATGTTCTCTTGAGCACCAGAAACAATTACACAAGGTCGTACAGGTCAAGTTTATCCTTTTTCTGTAGGGCCATTGTGGGATTACATCATTTTGAAGGTCTATGGTCCAAACATGTTTAATAGTGTTACATAATAAAGGACACCATAAATTATGTTTTCAGCATAAACATGATAAGGGACGCACCATAGATTCTGGGGGGGGGGCATGTGAGTTTGGGTCAGGCCGAAGGTGGCAGATTTTTTTTCAATTTTATTTTATACCTAGGCCTATACAGAGTTGGGTGGGATAATTTTTTTTTTTACTCATCAGTGAGGCGCAGTTCTTTTTTCGTCTCACTAGTGGGTGAAGTTTTTTTTCTCCAAAACTCCCATGCCCCCCCAGTAGAAATCAAATGGTGTGCTCCTAAAAAAGTATCCCTCGTGCGTACCACTGTGGAACATATTGGATGCCCGGATTGGATGTATGCGTATTTAGGCCTATCTACTTCCTTCTAGAATCTGTTAAGGGGGTACTACACCCCTGGCAAATTTTGTGCCTATTTTTGCATTTTTCTTTAAAATTATAGCAGATTGGTGACAAGATATGTATATTATAGGGGCAAGGACTACAACTACTGCACTGAAAATTCAGAAATGACAGAAACAACCGAAAATTGAGCCTCCCCTTATGATCACAAAACCTTCCTAAAGTGTTTCTTTTATAGGCTAGAAAGCATCTCAACTGGAAGTTGTTTCAACATCTTACTAGTTCATAAAATACTCTGAGTACGTATAGGCTATTTAAGAAACAAAAAATTGACATTCAGTAGACTAACCCCTCTCGACTAATGATTGGGATTACTCCGTTTTGTGAATGCAAACAATAAACTGAAATAGGTATCTGCCCATTTTTATGCAATTTAATTACAATTAAGGGCCAAAATTGAGTGTAAATGACACATATTTCAGTTTAAAGAAAATTTTAATTGAAACAGGTTTTTTAGGGAAATTAACTGAGCACGCCGTACTTTGTAGTTTGTGAAACATGCTTTCTGAAATTACTATTTAACGATACTTGAGTGTACGATACGATGATGGTGAAGTGTACGATGATTCACATTGCATGCTTTTTCAAATGTATGTATGATGAAGATGAACGATGTGGACTTTTCGCCACGCATAACGAACTTGAAGTATGTCAGCTTATGTCTGACGAAGTGGATCATGTTGTATGAGGAAACTGTGCAGGTGGATGTCCGATGAAAAAAATCGGTGATGCACGATGTGGATTTTCGCCACGCATGACGAACGTGTGGCGTATGTATGATCAATGATGTGAAAGCGTTCGACACTACGTCGTACGTAACACTGTTCATCGTACACCTTCATCATCAGACATACAATAATGATGAGCCAATGAAAATTTGACGAAGAGTGTGAAATCATCGTGCAACATTTTTTTCACGTCGTGCGTAGTTTTCCAAATTTCATCATCATACAACACATTTTTCATCGTACAACACAAATGTTGTATGATGATGTAACTCTCCATAGACTTGTGTGCAAAATTTCATCATCATACAACAATATCCGATATGGCTTTCCGTAAGTATGAGGATAAGGTGGATCGATGTGGTGTCACGCGTGTGACGGTAGGTGTAAGGTGGGGGGGGGTGTTCCAAAATGACATACACTCACAAAGGGCAATACACGAGTATTCGACGAATATTCGATGTAACATGCCCGGGGTAACATGTCATCGTTTAATTTTTAATCCATTCCCATTCAATATCCAGTAATGTTAAACTTCTAACGAATGTTTGATGACGTAAAATCGGTAGTTGGGATGCGCACATAATTTTGTCGATTTGCAAAATCATTAGTTCTTTGTGAATTACGAACTGAATGTAGTTTTATCCCTCTCTCTCCCCTCCCCTCTCCCGCTTCCCCCTCTCTCCTCTTTCTTTCCCTTCTCTCCCTTTCTTACCTTTTTTAGGGATCGCCCACACCCCCTATGGCGACGGCCCTGAACGTTCATGACTATGGCGATTCTGACTAACCAAATAGGTTGTCATCCCTTTTTTTTAAGTATATAGAAATCGTAATTTATTTATACCATTATTTTGTTACTTATTTATTTATTTATTTATTTATTTATTTATTATATATTATCATCATTTATGAGACACACTGTAGAGTAGGGACCTTTATGCAGCTGAAAGGAGACCATTGATTGCCAAGTTCAATGATGACGAAATCACAGTCTACCACCATGTGGGGCGTTCAATCGACCCACACTGTGATCGACCCAGGAGCACCGTGCGTGGTCCGTGCGTGAACACAGGGAAGGAATCTATCAATGGCAGATGAAAGTATACAGGGTGTTCATAAAAATGGTACATTCAGTAAAACATATTTATAGGGCTTATAGGAACCATTTGCCTCGCCATCCCCGCCATTTGTTTTTAGGCCCATTTCGTAAGCCGGGTTTGTATAGGTATAGCCTACCTTGACATCAAAAAGTTCAAGTTGATTGTTTCTCAACACAATGCTTCCCAAATAGGCCTACGTTTTCGCAAACATTAAGAGCAGCGGCATGCATAAAAGGTTGTCAGAAATCGTTTAAGGGCTCGGTCAAAATATTCATATGACGGCCTTCATTAGATTTATAAAGTTTACTTCGAGGACTGTTAAATATTAAAAATATAAAAAATATTTATTTTAATAATTTGCCATAAAATTTGTATTATATTGCAAATAAAAAAAATAAATAAAAAAATAAGTTGCTCGTTTTTCAATGCCATTTGGTGTGTCTGATGTGCGCTCAGGCCCCACAAAAATACTGTAACTGTGCTAAGGTGAGTGATCGACCGAGCCCTTATCGAGTTTACACGTTAAAAAAATACGTTGCTGTAAAGCTTTCTATATAATTCTAACATAGGCAGGCATGATGTTATTTTCATGGAAACAATTTCGTCATTTCCACGATGTCTCACCTTAATACATTATATTTGCACAATGAACTAAAAATACACAAAGGAATCAAGCGAAAAATTATTTAAAATTCGAAACCTCCAAGTCACGGAATACATAGACCGTATGAAGAATAGGGTCTATATGTTAGGACATTTGAAAAACAAAACAAAAAGTGCCCCCTCAAGCCTACTTATAAAATAAAATAACGCCAAAGAAATCATTTGGCTCCCAACTGCATTTATGGTTACAAAATAAATAAATATTTTGTTAGAAAAATAACAAATAGGCCTATTTTACTAGAAAATTAATATTTTATTAGAAAATTAATAAATATTTTCTTAATATTTTTAGACACACCCTGTATGGTGCGCTACAGCTGCACGCTCAAAACCCACTCAGGAAACTTAAGGTGACACTAACACTTTCTTTGTTTCCTTTCAATTTAAAGCAAGTTTTTTTCTTTTCCAAAAAATATTCAAATGCCTGAAGGTGATGGCATGCATTCTGCTCGTGCACTGTAAAACTATGTTTTGATGTGAAATTTAAACTGGTCACAACAAAAGGAAATTTGATTTTAATTTTCATCGGTCATCCGACAAAACTAATTGCTAAAAGGTCGCGTTGGTTAGTTATTAAACGATTACATGGTTAATGTTAGCATATAATGTGTATAGGGGAGAGCGGGGAGTGTTCGCCCTAGGGGCAGGTTCGCCCACCCCTTGTTTCTCAGCACAAAGGCTATCAGGGAATTTGGTGATGGCAAAATTAGGTGACATAGGTCATTATAAACTTCTCATATTAGCTACGCGACATATAGGAACGTGTTCATCGAACTGCAGCCAAAACAAAAAAAATTACACCAAAACGTAATTTTTCTTGCATTCATAATGTTGTATTATCATTGATACATAAATACAGATGGTTTTAATGGAAATCTGTATTGGGAACATATAGGATTTGTCAAAGATTTAATTCAGTTAAAATCTCCTTATTCGATTTGTGTTTTGCATACCCTGAAGAAAATACAAAAATGTGCACAAGGGGCTCGTTCGCCCTTTTGAGGATGGGGCATGTTCGCCCTATATCTTCCCCAGGCGGACTTACCCCAAACTGGAGGGCGAACCTGCCCCATCAGCGTATTATGCAAAATATTGATAATTAAACCATTAAACAAGGTAAAACTACTGAAAACATGTTTTTTTAAGTTATGTGATATCGGTATTACTCATACCACAGTTTATGTCCTAATCCATTTCTCCCCGAAGTTGTAAACATGATACGTTTAAGCTCACTTTGGATCCCTACATATTACCCTGACCCGACCCCTGCAACAAATTTAGTGACTCCCCAGAAGAGAATGAATGCCCTGTATACTCTTGCTAAATGTTTGCATTGAATATGTTATTGTTATGCAATGTTTAAACCTTTTTTGTGATTATGGTGAACTTACCCCACCATATGGGCGAACCTGCCCCAATATGGGGCAAGTTCGCCACTTTGCAAAACTTTTTTTTTGCTCTATCCTGTTGCTATTGTAAGGCATATAGGTCTGAGATTGTGGCCGTATATAGCTAAGACATAGGGCTTTCACATGGACTAATCAGGTCATCCCTAACCTTAAAATTGACATCGCTAGGCTGGTCAGAAAAAAATAGGGCGAACACTCCCCGCTCTCCCCTACTGAGTTTCTTCCGAAAGGAAACGATAGGGCATAGGGCATGTATATATTAGCATGTTGAGTGAATGTTTATGAAAATTATTCAAGAACAGGCCTGTCAAACCTAGATCCCGGGGGGATAGACCTCCCCCAATATTTTGAAGGGGGTGCAATCATCCCCCATGTTGATACCTGTAGCCTATGTGGGTTTCTGACCAAATCAACATTTTATTTTGCCATTTTAAAGTGCAGTTTATGCCACTGTTGTAACATGTACATATGGCGATTATGGCGCGCATTTGCACCACAGGGTTATTTTGTCACCCAAAGATGTTGGATTCACAAAACTTTTTCAAATCCATCCCCCCAATTTAAGAAAAAAAATCTACGCCACTGTTTAATAAGTGTGCACTCTACAGCTCGTATAAACAGATTACTCCAATTTTATTTTTTTCTTTCCACTAATTTTATGAAATTTGGTGTTCCAAGGACCTTCCAATTAGTAATTAATTTTGTCAAAAACGATAAGGTATAGGGTTTATGGTGGCACCTTCATTCGTGCTCTTATCGGACCGGTGAACTTGAATATACAACCCGAGATTGCATCAGAAATGGCGCGAAAAATAAAAACGGTCTATAACTCTATTGTTAGAAGTTGTTATAGAGAAATTTTCAATAGGTGTATTATCATTAAAACTACACACCAGACACTATACAGCTGCAGTAATTTCTGAATTCTGTGTAATTATACTGTATAACACAATTTCATTTTCAGTCTTATAAACCTGATCTGTGAGAGCATCCTGCATCTGCAGTGCTAGATCACCAGATGGGACCGGCAGATGCCACAGATCCCCTGCGAAACGAATATTTTTAATCAAGCATGATATTTAACATCATAATCATGAATTCATCATGATGATAAAACTTTATTAACAAAAAACAGAGCTTCGTCTGTTTTTCTTGAATACTATTATACCGGTATCAGAACATGATGCCTTGCCACGAATCATTTGCTTTGGTAAAATGATAATTTCATAATTATGATAATTGCAATGCATTTGGAGGCAAATGACTTCCATCTGTAGGCCTACATTGAATGTACTCGAATACATTAAGGCGAGTGGGTTGACAAAAATGATCCTTAAAAAGCGTGACCGTTGCCATGGAAACGGAATCGAAGGGTTACATTTGACAAGGCAGAAAAGATTCTCTAGACTCTTCTGAACATTTTAATACTTGACCGGAAATAAATAAGTCTAATCCATTAATTTGTTTGGGCATATTAATTAATAGGCTATACATAGCGCGTAATTCTTAGTAATTAGTATAGGCTATTATATAGTGTCTCGGGAAATAACGTTGGCATGCAATGGATTATCAGATCTTCTACATGTACATGATTTTTTTACCTGATCACGGCTGATATAAATAAAAACAAAACAAAAAACACCAATATTTCAATCGATTTTTCCACTTTTTACAAATTTGCTTTTCAAAATAAGTCATCCCAATGCGTACAATCAAAACATGGCCTAGGCCTATATGTGCTGTAAAAAAACCCTGCTATAACTGATTTGAATATTGGTTAGTTAGAGTTCTGCCAAAACCATAAGCTATAATTATTCCCGTTAAAATCCCACATAACATGTCCAATCAAAAAAGGGAAAACAGTGAGCATTATTAAACAAGAACTGTCTTTAAAAAAAGACAACGCCATGGATGAAAAACATGTTTCATATTAACTTTGCATTGAAGTTATACTTGGAATGCTAGTAATCATTTGTGTGTGGAATTATGCAAAATCCAACGACAGATGCTCAAGAGAACACCTATATACGCATTCTAGTCATGCTAGAAACGGGAGTGTCTGGGTCAAAAGCCTCGAAATGTTCAAGATGAAAATCTTCTGATGACGATTTCGTGATATGAATATCAAGATAATTCAACTTTTTCCATTAAGTCTTTATGTACAACTACAAGAAAATACTTCAGACGTCTGCAAATGTTTCCAACAAGAAGACGATACCACCTCCAGAACATGTCCGATGTTTGTATTAAATGTTTGAACACATTAAGGCTTTATGGAAACAGTTATCCAGACATTTTCTTGTAGGCCTACAAACAGTATCTTTAACAAAAATTTGTAGGCCCTACAAAGGCAAAGTAATTTTCGCGGCTTTTATATTAATACTTAAATTGATATCAAAAATATTTTAATTATATTCCTCTTGAACACTTCAGATCATTCAGAGCGCATATTATGCTATGTACGGCCAACGAATCATTAACTTACCACCCAGTGCACCAGGTACCGTGCTCCATGATAAATGAGGTTCATCTGCCGGCTACAAGTAGGTGAATGCAATTATTATGCTGCTATGATGCGTGCGATGTACAGAATTGCTCTTAATGTATTTCCTGTAGGAAGCTTATGAACAATTACCAATGCTAATCGCAGAGAAGTTCCGGCTATTCATACACAACACGCGCAAAATGCAAAACATCCGAAGTTCCCCCGTGAAAGTTCCAAGTATACTTGACGTCAATGTTGCTAGCTCAACACAGCTCATTCGAAGTCCCGCATCATGATTCAGGATCATTCAAGTTCATCACTCAAGTCCAATGTTCTACATACGAAATCGGTAAAAAGCAGCCAAAGCGCATTTACAGGAATGGTAAAACATATACGTGTAATTCCAAATTTTTTTCCCAACAAATTACAAACTGGACTTGGTGATGGTGGCACTTGAAATGTGATAGCCATGCAGGCTACCCTGGACATGAAGCGTCCGATATGTCAGTTGATCTTGACGATGCATATCCAAATAGACGTGAGAAGGATTTTCTAGTGCCAGTGGTCGAAAACTATTCCAGAAAACCAGGTCTTCCAAATTAAAGTCCAAACGCAATTTCATCATCAGCTTCAAGCCGAGTTCGCAAGTCCAGTAGATGATTATTCCAATACTAGTAGGCTATAGGCCTACCTCATTCTATCCAGTATTTGCCTGCACTTGAAATTTGACATTTCAAATAGTAGGCCTATAGTCTTATCGCAATTATTGATACACATTTATCTGTGTAAATTCAGACAGACGTGACATAAACCCCAATCAAAGCGATAAGCAGCCAGGGTAAGCAGCATGGATGATAAACAGAAACCTTGCTTTAAATATACATTGTAAATACTGATGAACCATTGACCATGGAGACGACACAGCATCATCAGTCACTGACAGGGCAGCACTGAACTTGAACTAAAACGCGAGTCAATATAGTGCTAGGCTTTGTCAAGACGTGTGCCGATGCCGCGCCCGTACAGAATTCAGGTACAGTCTTGAGCCCAGACTACGCGATCAGCTGATTTATCTTATACCAATCGAATATACTGTGTCAAAATTATTATAATTTCGTGGGTATTCATTTGGTTTTAAAACGCAAATTGCCATTATAATCCCGGATTATAATTCATTATAAAATGTTAATAATGTTTTATTGTTCAAAAAATAATAATTTCCCTAATATCTTCAAAGCCCCACAACAAGCAGAATGCGCTTCGTGACCACATTTATATTCGCGAATAAAAATTGTCAGTAAAGTAGGACTGAGAGGAGATTTGTTTCTCGGTTTGTTTATGCTTGCGAATGGCGGTCAATCAGGTCACTCTGTTCAGTACAAACATATAGGGGTCACCCGCCTCCAGGGTAGTCGAAAATCCGTTACCATGGTTATTTATGCATGGGTGCATGATTGTGTAGGGGGAAACTAGCATTTTTACAGAAGATGAACAAAAAATAATGTTGATAAACAATATGATGGTGCGTTATTTAATTAAAAAACAACAAGTATGTAAAGAAATCGCATTTATTCAAAGAAAATATTCAGGGTTAGATGTGACACTTGAGCAGTGGAAACGCATTTTTAGCGATTTTTGGGTTAATCAGGCTGAAGAAAGCATTTAAAGTATGGAAAACTATATATGTCCGTGTAGATCTCGTTGAGTTCTACCAGAAAAACAACATATTTGATGCCCTAAATGTTCGACAAAGTGTTCGTGGACCAAAGAATGGAAAAAAAGGCTATTAGCACCGGATTTTGTAGAATGAGCGATAAACGTATTGGCCAAAAGGTGCTGTATTCTTATACGGCAACAAATGTTTCCAACCCCATCGTCATTTTTTGTGTCGGTCGGTCGCGAAAGGTCAAACGAACATGTTTTTAATTTTGTAGGCCCCCGGTGTATTAGGCCTTACCATAAAGCGTCAAATACGGAGAGATCGGCTCAGTGCCTACACTCTTAACTTTACTCAAGTAAAAAAATTAAATCAACAAATTGAGTAAAGAATTACTCAATTGAGTAAATAATACCCAACATTGCATTGAGCTCATATTGATAAAAAAAGTACCCTCAATGTTGGGTACTATATTTATCAATAGGAGCTCAATGGATAGTATTTCCTCAATTTGAATAAGTTTTTTCTCATTTTGTTGAGTTGTGACCTTTACTCAGGTTGAGTAAAATATTTTTAAGAGTGTATCTTTATCCTTCAGTAAAGGCCGTGGCAATCCCGCTGATTCATAGGCTATCTCTTTTATTTCACTTTATGCAGTATTCAACTAAGGATAAAAACACAAAAAGTACACATAAAAGTATACGAAATTCCATTGTGGTCCTTGAACCATATAGTGAAGGCTCATTCTCCTATAAAGCGTGCAAGTTTGGGCTTGGTAATTGCAAAATTCCAACCACGAAGAATTCATGAAAATCATTCAGAATCGTAAACTTTACTAGTTTCGGAGCACAAAACAATGCATGGGTGATTTTTCAACAATACTTTATTTTTGAGCAATATTACTTGTACGCATTGGTGGTAACGTATCAGTGGTAACGTATCTGTGAAGCCCTTTCACACTTTTGTCTTAATCGTGCAAGTGTAAAAACTTACCGACTTAATACTCATACTTGAGCAGTCATCACCCAATGTACTAAAGTCTGGTATGGTATTTGGCTTCATTTATCACAGCGTTTTTTTTGAGGGGAGTAGAATTTAGGTAACGTATCTGTGACGACATGAACGTAACGTCAGGATATTTTGCCATTAATAGACCATATTTTTTTTTACTTTGAAACCATTGTGTTATGTACCACATATATAATATAACTATGGAGCCTGCTTGATCCATCACATATGAGAACATTCATATAGCTAGTTATTTTGACAGATTGCTATCCATTAGAAATATGGTAACGTATCTGTGAACAATTTTGGCGACATAGTCTCAAAGACCTGTTGGAAAAATTTAATAACCTGCGTTGTGATGTTTTATAATTTATAATTAGGGCATGATACCAGCTAATGAAAAGTACCTATAATCCATTATAATGCGCGCATGTATAGCGAACAGGGACACATTATACGGAACGCACCTTGGCTGGCGACATGGAGGAAAACAATGGATTTATGCATAATCAGCTTTATTGTTTTATACTTTCTAGGCATGTTACAACCTCTAGCCCCACATACTTTATAAAGCAACTCCTAAGTATTAGTTATATTAATAAAAGTCATTTCTTTCTAACGAAACAAGTCTGAATACGACTTGAACTATGGGCGACACAGATTTGGCTTTTTGAACACTTTATCGGAGAATGTGCCTGAAGTATCACAAAATTAGCAAACATCGTCATTGTACCCAGAGTTTTGCGCATGCCAAAATTGATTATCAATGAAGCTGTTTTTTTCTTCTGTTAGGCCTATTAGTATTAGGCCTATTATAGACCTATTCTTCACCGTTTTTTTTTCAAACTGATTTCTCCGACGAGCCCGTCAGATTTTCTTTCTGTTGAGGTTTGAGAGAAGGGATTAAAGCGATATAGGCCAATTTTGATATATTTTCATTTTTGTACTATACGAATGGGACAACAATGTAATTTTCCTATAAATTCAGAATCGAATAAAAAACAATGTCTGCCTGGCCCTATGTAAGTTGGAAGCCTGGTTGGAATGCAGTTCAGTATAGCGCCATCAATTTTACCCGTTGTTGTTGGGTATTTAGATAAATTCCAGTAGCCAATGTCACTGGAAAAGGCTAGGAAATGCATTTTTTTTTAAGTCTGAATTTCCAACAATATTTATAGGCCTATTTATGACTGGACAACAAATCCAGAAATCCGAACTCCTCTATAGTGGGTGTGTATCTATATTCTGGAATAGTCCAATTGCAGTGTTAATAATCAGTCGGGTACCAATCAGTTTGATCATGATGCAGTCATGTCTACAGTAGAATTCATCTCGACCTTTGCAGGACTTAACCCCATTAAAAGCTATTAAACCAAGATAACACTCATTGAAACAGCTCAACTGATTAAATCGGATCTTCTCTGGTTGTGCACATGTGTCTGTTTTATATGTGCGGTATCGCTATGAGGTGCTATAATACAGCTTCAGTTGGGGAACTGATTATAAAGGAAACGCAAGGAAACAATGGTATGTGTACCTTTGTTCACGAAATGAGACAATGGCCTGCTTTTTGTTTTTTTTCATTCTTGAAAATGAGCAACATAATGATTGTTGACTTAACACGGTTTGG
The DNA here is from genome assembly GCF_039555335.1 of Amphiura filiformis. Taxonomy (NCBI): domain Eukaryota; kingdom Metazoa; phylum Echinodermata; class Ophiuroidea; order Amphilepidida; family Amphiuridae; genus Amphiura; species Amphiura filiformis. The sequence goes on along the minus strand of NC_092629.1, from coordinate 63,278,547 downwards.
AAATAATTTCTTCATATTTTTGGTGTTATCTGTCGTTTACATATCCTTCCTAAAATAGAACTAGATCTAGTTCCTCGAGGGGGTGCGCGTGAAGCGCGCATGGCCGCGAAGCGGCCAGTGAGGCGCGCCAGCGCAGATCTAGTTCCTCGAGGGGGGTGCGCTTCGCGGCCAGCGAGGCGCGCCAGCGCAGAGAGGGGTTGTCATGGTCCCATATACTAGGCACTGAACAAGTGCTATCCTAAAACACAAAAGTGCGACTATTTCCAAACACCTAAATTAGCTAAAAATTTAGGACATGTTACAAAACTTTATTTTCTAGAATTTCATAGAATAATTTAAATGTAGCTTGTACCGTTTTTTTGTGGCATCCTTCAGAACAGAGCGGTCCGTTACCAATATAGCTCAATATTTTCGGTCAAATCTCCATTCAATTAACACGGGGAGTTGGCTAGCTATGAGCTAGCTATGCTTTGCCCTCACTCATATTCTACGAAAGTGCGACTATTTCTGAACATCTAACCTAGCTGTAATTTTAGGTCATGTTAGAGAAATATATTTGCTAGAAGTTTGGAGAATAGTTTAAATATTGGCCGGTTATTTTTCACACAGTGATGTTAACTAGGCAAATGCAATATACTTCTAACATTCACTATTTGTAAAGGTCGCGCGTCAATAGTGAGAGCACTGTGTATTGTGTATAGGAAAACGGACAGTAACTGCAGTATGTACAGTCTGTGTTAGACCATGGCAGGGGATATTGTTATTTATCAATAATAATAACAACAACAACAACAACAACAACAACAACAACAACAACAACAACAACAACAACAACAACAACAACAACAACAACAACAACAATAATAATAATGAAAATAATAAAAATTAAAAAAGCAGCTTCTTGGGAAATATTTATCAAAAAAAGTCTAGCTTTTAAGCTAGACTTTTTAAGCTAGACTAAAAGTTACATGACTTCATTAATAAAGGACACCATACAAATCTACCTTTGAGATAAAATGGTTGCATATATAATTCAAAGCACTACGGTATAATTATATGTGTACAATTGGTATCAAATATATTTCAGTAACTGTTTTTGATAATAAAATGAGCATAATGATTATAATTGATATAATTAGCACCATTTATATATTTGGCAAGAAAATGTGATGATCAGTCAAAGGGCTGACATCAGTTAGCACACACATTGAATTCAATAGGCCTACAATGAGCTATATTTCCTTGTATAGGATAGGAAGTCAACCAGGAGTGGTCGGCTATTGAGGCAATGGTGAATATCCGAGGGGTCAAACATACTCACACAATCATTAGCTATAATTATATTAAATGTTTTGTTTGGTTAAATAGCTGCAAAGTTTAGTTGGTGACTATCTTCATTCTAGAGAGACGATTGCCTCCCAAACAATCTTCAGAAAGCCTAGTTCCAAAAGCTTTTATTCTCTCAGGAGAACCCTTGGAGGTTCTTAGGGGAAACAAAAAAGGAGTTTATGCCACTTTCTTTGAAAGTCATTCAGAACTTTTTGGTTCTCCAAAGGGTTGTTATGAACCTTGATGATTTAATAGAGAAGTTCCCCTAGAACCAGAACCTTTTGTAGAACCAATAAAAAAAGGTTCTACATGAGTTTCATAGAACCAAAAATGTTCTTCAGAGTACTATTAAATCATTTTATGGTTCCACCCACCAAGGGTTCTGAGAGAACAAAAAAAAAGGGTCATTTTCAAAGAGTGCACTATGATGTTTTTGCCACCATGGTAGGGGAGACACTTAGTTATAGGCAATAGGGTAAGTGCAACAGCTGCCATGCGTAAATGAGTGTGATATACTGTGTGTAAATTGCGAAATGTTCACAGGGCAGCTATTGCACTTACCCACTTCTGGCACTGAGCAGTCGCTATGTGATGTGATCAGGCTAAATGAATCATTTGCTAAGCAAAATCAAAATTAAGTTGAAAATTTCATTGTATGTGCCATTTTCAGAGCTATATTTTGAGGAAAACTCCATCGCAATATTTGTGTTGCTCAGAATAATGAAATATATATAAAAGCTAGGTCTGATTTAGCTTGATCACATCACATATGCACAAATCTAGAAGGCTCAGAGTCGGCCATTGCTGCTTCTTTGCTCTTATGGCCATTATGGGATCTTTTGAATTTTTTTAAAAATCTTTCTTTAACCCCATCCTCCCTTTGTCCTTCAATATCATCTCCACTAGCCGTTTTTGCACCTTCCAAATTCGGCGCCTCTCCCTGGATTCCTCTATCCACAGTTTCAAGATCATCACGGTTCCTTGTGGTTTCAACAGCTTCATTCTCATCTTGTGTTACAGTTACTTCCAATTCAGCAGGACCTGTATTGAAACCATACAGGGGATTGGCAAAACTTTCTGGTTGCTTCTGCTTTTTGTCTTTTTTTGAATGAATGTTGTCAAATTTCTTAACAGTATCTTGTGTAACTTCCACTGTGTTTGTATTTTCTTTGTTTCTTTCATTTCCTTCTTCCGGTGTCACATGCGTTTGTGCAGGACTTGACCCGACCCCAAAAAGTGGATTTTCAAAGTGCATTTTCCCATCAAGAATTTTCTTTGCTTTGGACAAAAGACTTCCAGTTCTGAATACACCATTGCTCACTTCCCCAGATGAATGATCACTGATCAAATTCCTGGGACTACTCCTTCCAGATGCTCCTTGCTCACTGACAAGATTTCTGGGACTATTCCTTCCAGATGCTCCTTGCTCACTGACCACATTCCTGGGACTACTCCTTCCAGATGCTCCTTGCTCACTGACCATATTTCTGGGACTACTCCTTCCAGATGCTCCTTGATCAATGACCACATTCCTGGGACTACTCCTTCCAGATGCTCCTTGGTCTCTGACTGCAACTTTGGGACTACTTCTTCCAGATGCACCTTGCTCCTTGACCACAGTTCTGGGACTACTTCTTCCAGATGCACCTTGCTCCTTTTCCACAGTTCTGGGACTACTTCTTCCAGATGTACTGCGGTGTTCCTCAACCACAATTCTTGGGACACTTGCCTCACTGGGACTTTGATACATGTACACCGGATTGGCAAATCCGTTGACTGAATTTTCGTTTTCATCATCTGGCAGGACAGGATTCTGATCATTTTGTGAACGTCTAAATATGACTGGGAATTCTCCTACTACAGAAATGTCATGGGTTCTCTTCATGTAAGACCTGTTGGTGGTACAAGTGAATAAAATAATATATGAAATGATTAAAGCCATATTCTAACCTTTTACCCTCAATGTGTTTTCAATACCCTGCAAAAATCAAGTTTCGGCACTGAATTTGTGACACAATCTGAGATCAATGTATACAACGATGGGTCCCCTAGTTTTATTCAAATGATCGAAATATTAGTTGAATGCATTTGCGATGTTCACATGCGGTATGCAGTGGCAGCCACTGAGGTGCATTTGCCCCCCCATATTTTTCTTTCCCCACCCCGCCCCCCCCACTTTTGAGCCAAAACCCCACAATCACACTTTTTGCTGCAATTTTGTGCAAAATTTTTGATTTTGCCATCCCTGAAATTCACTTTGCCCCCCCCCCCCAAAAAAAATCCTGATGCCGCCACTGGCGGTACGGGATGGTCATAACACATCAACAGGACCAACCTAGGTCACAATTGATGGAGTGACACTTATCTTCGACATAGAAGCTGAAATTAAATAGTGATTTTGTTTTGTGGGTATGTCTTGTACAAGTGATTAATGTTAGTACATTAGTGTTATTTTTGTCAAAATTATTTGTACTGAGGAATGACGAACATTTGCATTTTTCTTTCCATTACAATCATATCGCAAATTACTAAATATCGGAGGTGTTATTGTAAAAGTGAACATTTTTGCGGTACATTAATTTTTGCGCTTTACGCACAGCTACTGCGAAAATAAAAACACATGAATATGTTCTTTTAATGTATAGGTCTATGTATGAAAACTCAAAATCGTGAAATTAAAAACAAGCTATGTAGTTCCAAATTGGCAAAGCCCAAAAAATTACACACACAAATATTATCACTTTTACAGTAGTTCAATAAGTATAAAATATTTGCTTTGATGAACCCACATTGACATTGGCTAAATAAGCTGTATTCTCTTTCAAAAGGGAACCATGATTCATGACATCATCATGGCTAGCTTACTGAATAAGTACCGCTTACTGCACATGGTTTCTGAACTTTTTTGATCTTGATTCAAAATAGTCTATAAAGTGTAAGTAATTACCATATTTTATGTCTATATCTGACACATAAGTAGACTGATACAATGATAGTGGCTGAAAACACAATACACAAGACTACTATGGATTCTTCTTCTGCTGGTGAAAGACCTGGTGAGAGAAAAAAAATTACAGGGTGCATAATGTGTCCCCACAAGGTTTGCAGGCTTTTTTGGTTCATAACAAAAGAAAAAATATTTTAAAAAGAAAGGGTAATTGTGTCAAAGTCCAATTGAAATCATCAAAGCATGTGGGAAAAATCAACAAAAGAAGCCAGGGTTAACATTTTTTTGCCAAAAGTTAACATACACCCTGGCATACATCGGAGCTCATTCTGTAGTACTCTTGTTTGGTGGGGATAAAAATTGGACCACCCTTTTAATCCCATAGTTAGCGTGAATCATAAGGTTGCAGGCAGGCCCGTAGCAAGGTGGGTATGGTGCCCCCCTCCCCCATAAATCTGCAAAAGATCTGCTTTGTCTATTAAAAAAGAGCAAAATTGGGCCAAAAATGTCAACATTTTGATAAATATACTCCGAATCATGAACTTCCTGTGAAATTTGTTTAAAAAACAGGATCCAATAATCAATTGCAGATTGAATCAAGGTCTACTTTTCAAGATTTCTCTTGAAAAGGTCTGCATTTGGAAAAACCTATGAAAAAATTCTGGCTAAGGGCATAATGCATCTTTTCTTACCTGTCCTAGACTCCGGCTTAGCTGGAGTGTTTCCTTTGCAATTTTCCACACACTTGCCGTCTACAACATAGACTGTGCCATGGAGACTAATCTGTGGTGTTTCATGGATATATTGATGATAGCTCTCAATGAGGTGGAGAGATTGGTTTGAATTTACTGCCAGCATAGTAGCCTGGTATATCACACTGCCATTCATAATCTTGTCATCTGTGAGGGGGGTAAATGGTAAACTATGCATAATTTATAGGTTAATGAACACATATTACTTGTTGGGAGAGAAATTAGACAAAAATAACGCATGCGCGCTGATGTTCATGCATCTAATACACAACAAGAAAAGAAACACAAAATTTTTGCTGTTTTTATAACAAAATTATCACTAAAAGTGTTGGAAAATATAAGCAAATATAAATACATCAACCTGCAAGAAAAATAAATGTGTCCGAAAGCACTGCGTGTAGTAGGCGGAGTGTGTGCCTGTGCATTTAGACACAATCAATGCATGGTTTGGATTTTCCTAACGATGGCTCTGATTGGTTCTCCGTATCTTAGAGTGTATGAATTAGAGGTTAATAACTGCGCGCATCGGTTATTTGGAGGGCATTGTGAAAAATCTAAACATTTTGCCTTTGGAACCGAAGAATATCCCGAGGCGTAGCCCGAGGGATATTCCGAGGTCCAAAGCAAAATGTTTAGATTTTTCACAATGCCCATATATTACCGATGCAAAGTTATTAACCTCATTCATTTCGTCACTTTAATTTCTTCACCTTACAAAATAACACACAATTTTGCTCAAAAGTTTATAAAAATAGATGATTTTTACATCTTCCCTTGCCAAAAATCGATCAGGCTAAAACAGAACGACCAATAACAAAAGTGCGTATCACAATCTGTGCAAATATGGTAGCGCATAATCCAAATCTGGCAGCCAGCTTGCAGCGCCAGTTTGTTGGACGCACAATACCGCGCACGCAGAAGTCAATTGTGTGCGACATTGGAACAATTACGCATTTTGCGGTCAATTGTGAGATATTAATGACCTCGATTTGCGTTCGCGTTTTCGCAAATAATAAAATATGATTGGATCGCACCCATTGCGTTTATTAATGAGGTTATGAATAGGTTATATAATCTGGAGGGACGGCACCGCAATGATATTGGTAACAGTTATCATTTAGAATGCAGAGATTGGTATAATACTGGTAGGCTGGTATATACAACTACCATTCATGATATCGTCATCTGTAACGGGGGAAAAATTTCAGTGCTTTTAAACCCTTAAGGTTGGTCTGAACCCTGGAATTATGAAAACTTTCGGGCCTCATAACTGCTAAATTATTAGTCTAAAGAATATAAAAGTATACATTTTTAGAATGGAAATGACTTGATGAATTCATCTGTGAGGTCCAATTTGGGCCAAAATGCTCATTTTTGAGAAAATCCCAAAAACGGGTTTTTGGCCCAAATTTTTTCAGTAAGCGTAACAAAAAAATTGTGTGGCCAAAAATTTTTTTTTATTAATTTTTAAAAACTAGATAAAAATATCTATGGAGCGTTTTTTCATTTTTTTGAATTTTGACCAACTTCACCAAAAATATTTGAAATTTGGGCGAAAATCAGGCTTTTTTATGATTTTTTTGAAAATTTTGCATTTTTGACCATTTTTGGTGCAAATTTCTCAAAGTTGGTCAAAATTCAAAAAATAAAAAACGCTCCCTAGATATTTTTATCTAGTTTTTAAAATTAATAAAAAAAATTTTTGGCCAAACAATTTTTTTTGTTACGTTCTAGACGAAAAATTTGGGCCAAAAACCCATTTTTTGGGATTTTCTCCAAAATGAGCATTTTGGCCCAAATTAGACCTCACAGATGAATTCAGCAAGTCATTTCCAGTCTAAAAATGTATACTTTTATATTCTTTAGACTAATAATTTAGCAGTTATGAAGCCCGAAAGTTTCCATAATTCCAGGGTTAAGACCACCCTTAAGGGATGAAATCAAAACCGCATTGTTCAGAACAATATAAACCGGTTCCAACCCCCCATAACCGGTGGTTGACTGCCTTTTGAGTTTTAATTTCATCCCTAAATGTTTAACTCAAGTTAATTGCCTGGTCGATCATCAAGATTAACCCCATATGTTTTCTTAATGGTCGCGCTTGTGTTTTCTGTATTTCTTGAATTACACGGTTCGTAATTAAGGTGGCCCCCACACAAAGGTGTGTAAATAACAAAGGTTGGTAAATACAAATAATATGCAATATGCAAATAAGCTCATTAATATTCATAAATATGCATACAACATGACACAAAACCAGACAGCATATCAGGCCACCATATCCAATCATCAAACGAAGTAAAAAGTATATACATACACTAATTCTTCAGCAAGGTGTCAAATTCGGAAACCATCTTTGGAATATATTGAGAGAAATGGACATAACAAATTATACAAAGGCAAAAAAGTGTATAGCACATAGTTTTCTGACCAAATGTTTCTGATACAAACTTTGGGTGGGTGGGGGGCTTTAGCTGTTATGATCAAATTAGCCTATCTTAAACTTTAAAGGCCCTTAATTCAATCAACAGATGGCATCCTCACCCCCATTTTTCTTCTTTAAAACTTGAGATTTTGGTATCGGGAAAAAAGTTCATATTTTTCTCATTACCCAGAAAAATTTAACGCTAGAGATATGTTTTGTTTAGATAATGCAAACAAAAACGTGATGAATTTTAGTGACAACACCAGAAGTGTATAATGTACTATCATATGGGACATTGTTATATACATTTTTGCTTCTCATATCAAAACAGCCAGAGCAATGCAATTCAAAATTTACATTGTTTTAATGGTAGGCCTCAATGTAAGTTAAAAACAGAACTTTAGAAATGTGCTTTAGTTTTACCTGTAAGATAGCCATCATTGAATCCGCACTGGCAGTATAGATTGATCCCGGATACTATTTCTTTCTTCAGTTCCACGATGAGGTCCGTATTCTCCACCCAGATATGATACGCCGCATTCACTAGCCTCATCTGTATGGTGGCGCTGTACATACCACTGGGGCATACGTTGGCTTGGTATGGGGTTGGCGTGGATAGAGTGAATGCCGAGTTGGATTGAGGTCTGCAGCACTGACATCTTGAAATGGATTGATCCTTTCCTTTTAACCTGCAGTAACAGAATGAATAGAGATGGTGGAGGTTATGATCTGATGCAAGAATTGTAGTCAAGTAACTAGAAGGCTATATATTTGTACACAAATACGGCTATACCAGCATGTTATCGGTGTACCCAAACTTACAGTCCTTATTTGCTGAGGACGTAAAATAAAGAAATTGTAAAAAGTCGCCCAATTGGGCAGAAAATGTGTAAAAAGTGAAAGTCCAAGTCACAAGCTTTAATTGAATGTAGGTTGCACTCTCGTAGCACTTAAAATAAAGAAATTGTAAAAAGTCCCCTCCCAGGGGAGTCGTCTCTCCATAGATGCTGTTGTCAGTCTCTCTTATTCACAGTGAGGCTATGCAATATGATTAGGGGAAAACTATTCCAGAGGGAGTATGTAAATTAAATGGAACATCCATTTCAGAGGGAGTATGTAAATTAAACGGAACAGCCTATTTTGGGGCCATTTCAGAGGGAGTATGTAAATTAAATGGAACAGCCAATGGGTATGTAATTTGAATGTAACAGCCTTAACGCTTCACGCTGGTATTTCCAATTATTATATTATAATACGGATATGTCTGTTTAGTCCTACGTGTGTGGGTGGTGGGTATGTGGGTGTTAGTAACAATATAATTCTCAGGTGCTACTGTGTACAAATTCTGAGCCCGGAAGCTGCTTTATTTGATGAGAAACAGCCGGCCCTTTGTTTTAACATTTGGGGCCCTGGGGCCCATAATATTTGACTTATGAGGCCCATGGACATATGTTGAAGTTTAATTCTCTAGTGCTATCAGTAGACTCAAGCTGGGCACTGTAGCTGCTTTATTTACTGAGTAACGGTCGGCCCTATGTTTTAGCGTTTTGGGCCCTGAGGCCCATATTATATGACATATGGGGGTCATATATACATATGACAATATAATACTGAAGACCTATCTGAGTACCAAATCTGAGCCCTGTAGCTTCTTTATATATAATGTAATATATGGGGCTCACATGTACATATAACAATGAAATTTTCAGTTGCAATCTGTGTACTAAGTCTGAGTCCTAAAGCTGCTTTATTTGGTGAGAAACGGCCGGCCTTTTGTTTTAACATTTGGGGTCCTGGGGCCCATAATATTTGACTTATGAGGCTCATGTACATATGTTGAAGTATAATTCTCTAGTTCTATCAGTAGACTCAAGATGGGCATTGTAGCTGCTTTATTTACAGAGTAACGGCCGGCCCTATGTTTTAGCGTTTGGGGCCCTGAGGCCCATATTATATGACATATGGGGGTCATATATACATATGACAATATAATACTGAAGACCTATCTGAGTACCAAATCTGAGCCCTGTAGCTTCTTTATTTGCTGAGAAACAGCCGGCCCTTTGTTTTAACATTTGGGCCCCTGGGGCCCCTAGCCTTGTACATCTGGGGCCAAAATGGGCAAAAGGCACATCTACAACTTAGTGATCTTGTATTTTTAGAGCTAGGCTTGTCAATCTGTTGCACCATATTTTAACATTTGGGCCCCGGGGGCCCATAATATATAACATATGGGGCTCTTAAAGTCTTGTATATTTGTAATCATAGAGTACCCCTGGGGCTATCAGTGTACCAACTCAGGGCCCTGAGGCTGCTTCATTTGATGAGAAATGGCATGCTTTGTATTTTTCACAATTGGGCCCCTGGGGCCCGTGACCTTTGACCTCTGGGGCCAAGATGGGCAAAAGGCACATCTACGGGGTAGGGCCCATAGGTGTACCACATATGGGCCCTGGGGCCCTTGTAGTTTTAGCGCTAGCCTTGACAGAATGATGTGTTTGATGGGAGGAAGAGGAGAAGAAACCACAGGATAACACTAGAAGGCTATATATTTGTACACAAATACGGCTATACCCGCATGTTATCGGTGTACCCAAACTTACAGTCCTTATTTGCTGAGGCCTTAAAATAAAGAAATTGTATGTGTAAAAAGTGAAAGTCCAAGTCACAAGCTTTAATTGAATGTAGGTTGCACTATCGTAGCACTTAAAATAAATATATTGTAAAAAGTTCCTCCCAGGGGAGTCGCTCTCTTATTCATAGTGAGGCTATGCAATATGATTCAGGGAAACTATTCCAGAGGGAGTATGTAAATTAAATGGAACAGCCATTTCAGAGGGAGTATGTAAATTAAACGGAACAGCCTTTTGGGGGCCATTTCAGAGGGAGTATGTAAATTAAATGGAACAGCCAATGGGTATGTAATTTAACTGGAACAGCCTTAACGCATCACGCTGGTATTTCCAATTGATATCATACGATCTGTCTGTTTAGTCCTCCGTGTGTGGGGTGGATGGGTGTGTGGGTGTTAGTAACAATATAATTCCCAGGTGCTATCTGTGTAAAAATTCTGAGCCCGGAAGCTGCCTTATTTGATGAGAAACGGCCCGCCCTTTGTTTTAACATTTGGGGCCCTGAAGCCCATAATATTTGACTTATGAGGCCCATGTACATAATTATGTTGAAGTATAATTTCCTAGTGCTATCAGTAGACTCAAGCTGGCCATGCCACTGTAGCTACTTTATTTACTGAGTAACGGCCGGCCCTATGTTTTAGCGTTTGGGGCCCTGGGGCCAATATTATGTGATATATGGGGCTCATATGTACATATAACAATGTAGTTCTCAGGTGCATACTGTGTACCAACTCTGAGCCATTAAGCTGCTTTATATAATGAGAAACGGCCGGCCCTTTGTTTTAACATTTGGGGCCCTGGGGCCCAATATATATGACTTATGGGGCTCATGTACATATGTTGAAGTATGATTCTCAAGTGCTATCAGTAGACTCATGCTGGGCATTGTAGCTACTTTATTTACTGAGTAACGGCCGGCCTTATATTTTAGCGTTTGGGGCCCTGGGGCCCATATTATGTGACATATGGGGATTATATATACATATGACAATATAATACTAAAGACCTATCTGTGTACCAAATCTGAACCCTGTAGCTACTTTATTTGTTGAGAAACGGCCGGCCCTTTGTTTTAACATTTGGGGCCCTGGGGCCCAATATATATGACTTATGGGGCTCATGTACATATGTTGAAGTATGATTCTCAAGTGCTATCAGTAGACTCAAGCTGGGCCTTGTAGCTGCTTTATTTACTGAGTAACGACCGGCCCTATGTTTTAGCGTTTGGGGCCCTGGGGCCCATATTATGTGACATATGGGGATTATATATACATATGACAATATAATACTAAAGACCTATCTGTGTACCAAATCTGAACCCTGTAGCTACTTTATTTGTTGAGAAACGGCCGGCCCTTTGTTTTAACATTTTGGCCCCTGGGGCCCCTAGCCTTGTACATCTGGGGCCAAAACGGGCAAAAGGCACATCTACAACTTAGGGCCATTACATATGCCATGTATGAGCCCTAGTGATCTTGTACTTTTAGAGCTAGGCTTGTCAATCTGTTGCACCATATTGTAACATTTGGGCCCCTGGGGCCCATAATATATAACATATGGGGCTCTTGTATATTTGTAAATATAGAGTGCCCCTAGGGCTATCAGTGTACCAACTCAGGGCCCTGAGGCGGCTTCATTTGATGAGAAATGGCGTGCTTTGTATTTTCACATTTGGGCCCCTGGGGCCCATGACCTTTGACCTCTGGGGCCGAGATGGGCAAAGGCACATCTGCGGGGTAGGGCCCATGAGTGTACCACATATGGGCCCTGGGGCCCTTGTAGTTTTAGCGCTAGCCTTGACAGAATAATGTGTTTGATGGAGGAGGAGGAGGAGAAGGAGGAGGAGAAGATGAAACCCAAGGATGGGAAGATACCCTGCATGCTCTGCATACGGGTATAAGCATGCTCTGCATACGGGTATAAATATACCCGTCCATACCCCGAGCACAGCGGGTGTTCTTCCAATGTATTTGAATAGGAAGAATTCTTCCTTTGAGGCAAAATAAGTTACTTGTCGCAAGTTAATAATGTTATGGTAAGAGTTTCCGTAGATAAATATTTTTTTCCTTTGATAGATATTTTTGAAATTACGTTTTGATGATATTGTGAAAAAATTAAGATAACATAATATTCAATAAATTTGCAATGCACAAATTTCTATCAAAATTGCGGTCAAAAATACTATTCCAATTCAAAATTACTAAGACTTGAATAGCGAGGTCACCGCCGGGGGTCAGAGATCAGGCTCGAGGTTACACTCACATTGATACGCATTGGTCACGTGTCCAGAAAATTTTCCCGTGAAAATTTACCTATTAATGTTGACTGAATATGTGTGTAGTCATGTATAGTCTTTCAGGCGAGACAATACAGTGAACAGACTATGGAGGAGGTTATAATCTGATCACTTAATAAAAAAGGTTTGACACTTACCAAAAGTGACCAGCATAAAAACTAGGTGATGCTGGTGTCAGCACAGATGTCATCTCATTGTCCAGTTTGGCTTGGTCACTCGTAAAGACCACTGCATCCACCACACCATCAGCTGTCATCTGCGTCTTGACCGGAAAATCTGTGACTACACCACGATACAAAACCACTGCTCCCGTGCCCTGGGGGATTATGGGTACATTTGAATTTGGAAATGAGATCAAAGGTATGGGTACCATTCCATGTGAACCAATAACCGCTACGCCATTGTGGTCTGTGCGTTTCTCCGCCATACTGACTGTATATATCGAGCGCCCTCTATCGGAAAATAACACCAATACGTACTCATCTAATGGTGTACTGACTAGTCCTTTTAACTCTATGAATTCTGTGTTTGAGTCACTGTTACGGGGTTTGATTTCATTGATGATGAAGTCTGGGACCCCTAAAGTTAAGGCAGACTTACGGGAGCAGTTATTTGGAAGCAACGGAGTTGGAATTCCAATTCCAAATTTGGCAGTCTGTCTTGTTTCACAACAACTGCATCTACTAATAGTCCAATCACAGCATGACGTCACACCATCGTTTATGTCAACTTGCTGTTGCCCTGGCAACAAGGCATCCATCATTGTCATAGCAACAGATGATTTTGTACCATATATGACGGCATCAACAAGGCCTGTTGGTATTGGTGTGCTAGGAGAATAAGTGATGTCCTGGCTTTTGTAGAGTGCAACTGCACCAGCGCCCTCTTTGATGAAACCAGGTGGTAGCGCAAAGTGGGTTTGCAGTACTGCTGCTGACAGGGGATCACCAATGAGAAAAAAACCATCACTGAAAATATAGCAAAATTGGAAGAAACAAATTACCAAGCATTGGCGTGACGAGGGGGGGGGTGTTACGTGTGTGAAACACCCCTTGGATCTGTCAAAAAAAATGAGGGAAAAGAAAAGACAAAGAAAGAGAGAGAGAGGGGGGAAAGAGAGAGAGAGAAAGAGAGGGAGAGGGAGGGAGGGAGGAAGATAGGGGGAGGAGAGGTGGGAGATAAGCAAAGCATAGGGGACGTATGATCACAATAATATCATAGGCCTATAGCCTTAACAACCCCCACACAAATTATCTCACCCCATAACCGGTATTGACCGGTAACATATGTAAATGTGTTAATTGTTGATACATGTCAACCCCCCCCCTCCCCCATCATCACACCCCAGGCAACTTATGTACGTTAAGGTTTTAATATTTGTTAATTGACATATACATGTTTACACCAACACCCCAGCAACATGCTTAAAAGTTTTAATTGTCAACCCCATCATCATGCTTTTGCATCTCTTACACCGCATTGCGCCATGTTATCAGCTGAAAACCGTTTGCAAGCTATAGATGATTTTTACTTTGTAATCTAAATCTAATCGCTTTTCAAAAGAATATGTTAAAATAAAGCATATTTAGACAGTATTTTGCATTGAAATAGTGGAAAAATTATGCACCGAATGGCTTCAATTGGACCTTCATTTTGCAACATTTCTGAGGAGGGAAAACTTGTTCACGAAAGGCTTCATAGACCATCATTTCACAATTTCGGCTTTTTGAAACTAATATTTTACACACTAATATATAGTGCCAAAATGGTCCACCAAATCGATTCATTTTGCAAAAGTTTCTTACTTCTGAGGGGGGGGCACATCCCCCCTCAGACACCCCCTGCATAGTGCATAAACAAGTGGCCATATTCGCTTTCGACATTTACCAATTTGTGTTTAACAGTAATCATAGGCCTACAATTAAAGGGAAAACTTGCTTCGTGGACCGTCATTTCAAAATTTTGCGGATTTTAAAGACTAAAATTTTACACACTAATAGTACAAAAATGGTCCACCAAATCACTTCAATTAGGTATTCATTTTACAAAATTTCCTACTTCTGGGGGGGGCACATCCCCTCAGACATTTAATGGCGTCGCGCATAAGCGACGCGATGTCCCTTACACGGCCATTTTTAACATTTATTATTTCTTTTTATCATCACACCCCCCTTGAAAAATTCCTGCGTACGCTACTGTTAACAAGAATGGCTACAAAACCACAACTGCTGTTAAACCACCGGCACCTCACCTGGGCAGAACAAGCAATTAGGCTTTTCAAACCGCTGAAGTGTCCTGATTTTATACCCAAATTTGTAATGCGTGCAACTTCAGCAATTCACTTTTCACTGTAAGACCAGTGTGTGGGTAAATTTATTTGTTGGGTAAAAAATTGGATCCAACATTGGTTACATTTCACCCAACTTTAGTTTCAGAAAATTAACCAATACAATACATGACCTGCATGTCATTTTCTCTATGCCCCCAAAACACCACAGGTATGTAGTCATTCTGCGTGTTTCTACTGAGGGCCAAATTCCGTGCCATGCCGTGCAGTGCCGGGTCATACCGGGTAACAAGCCCAGTAGAAACGATCTGGGTAATCGGTTGCCGGGTCATGTGCTCGCCTTTCGTGATCCACCTCTTGAGGTGGATCATGCCGGGTCAATCCGCACAGTAGAAACGAGCCGTGTGATCGGTTGCCGGGTCGAGGCCATGCGTGTTGCAAAAATAACACGATTTATATTCTATACTTGTATAGTCTAGCCTAGGCCTATAATGTAGTAGGTTCCTTCTTTCTGATATTATATACACTGGCATGATGTGTGACTCGCATGAACTTGATGAAGTAAAATGGATATGACTTTACTTAGTCTAGGCCTACTTCTTTATATTTGGTTATATTTTGGCTGTAAATTAATTATCATAATAGCCAATTACTAGATCCACTGGTAAATTAATGCAATTTGTATTTTAAGAAAACACTAAATTGCGACTTGTAGGTCATATGCCATGAGCTGCCATGCGTAGACATTTAAATTTAGGATACAACCGTCAAATCTGTTTTCCGTACTTCGGTTTACAGGAAAAAAATGCGTGCATCGTGGCGAGACACAGCTTTCTGGTCTCAGTAGAAACAAGCTGGGTAACGGTGGCCGGATTATGATCGGTATTTTGTGCCCGGAAAATAGCGGGTCAAAAAACCGTACGCTCAGTATAAACACGCTGATTGAGAGAAGTTTGACCCCTTCCTCAAACCTACCTGTTGGTACTATAACATTTTAGCCAAATTTCCTTGTATTTCCCCTCATTCTCCAAAAACAGTATGTCAGTCAAGATTAATAGGAACATTTTCACGGGAATATTTTCTGGACACATGACACCCATGGGCGCAAACATAATAGCATTATGGAATGTGACCCCGAGCACAGCGGGTGTATTTCAATAGGAAGAATTTCTCCTTGGATGCAAAATAAGTTACTTGTCGGAGTTAATAATGTTATAACAAGAGTTTCCGTAGATAAATATTTTTTTCCGTAGGTAAATATTTTTGAAATTACGTTTTGATGATTGTAAAAAAATTGAGATTGCAGACCTGCCAACCTACCGAAGGCAGAATGAGGGACATTGAGACCAAAACCTTGTACATGTACACAAACCAGCTACCGACAAATTCAAAGACTTGAGGTGTGGAATACTTTCAGAATTCAGAGAAGGTTTTGCAGGTCTGGATTTATCACAATAGACTAAAGAGAATGCTATAGCAAATTTTAAAGTTACATTTTCATCATTTTCTGCTATTCTTACATTTAAATTTGCCATCACTGAAATTTTCAGAAAACAGGACTGTCCCTCATTTTCACTTTGGTAAACCCCAAATGAGGGACAGTCCCTCAAAATGAGGGACAGTTGGCAGGTCTGAGATTGCATAATTTTCAATAATTTTGCAATGCATGAATTTCTGTCGAAACTGCGGCCAAAAATACTATTCCAATTCAAAATAACTAAGACTTGAATAGCGAGGTCACCTCCGGGGGTCAGGGATCAGGCTCGAGGTTACACTCACAGTCACATTGATACGCATTGGTCACGTGTCCAGAAAATTTTCCCGTGAAATTAATCGTGAGTGTATGTAGTCATCAAGAGAAGTTTGACCCCTTCCACAAACCTACCTGTTGGTACTATATCCTTTCAGCCAAATTTCCTTGTACTTCCCCTCACTCTCCAAAAACAGCACAAGTATGTAGTCATCGAGAGAAGTTTGACCCCTTCCACCATCATACAATTCTATATACTGCCCTGTAGGTCCTGTTGGCCTGGATAAGCTTAGGTTGATTTCATTTAAGATGATTGGAGCTTCGCTACAGTCATTGGGTGCACCTGAATAAAATATTGAAAAATGTCACAAAAACTGAACCAAAATAACAAGCTTGACATTTAACCCCATGAGCATATACTGCATTTCTTACATTGCCCCTAATTGGTTAATTACATAATTTAATCATCTGAGTAACCAATCAAAATAACGCTTTTAGATCTCTTAGCAATTTTAACTTAATTCCTTCCTTTATTTACACAAGGGGGAAATGGAGGAATTTCAAAAATTAAAAAAAGTACCCCCTTCATGACTTACAAAAAATTATTTTCCCCTCATTTCCACCAAAAAAATTAGTAGGCCTACCCTCTTGGCAAAAAAAAAATGTTCCCCCCTAAATTCCACATGTCGGAAATAATGACCGCTCCCTAATTTACAGACATCTTAGGGCCTACCTGGAGTGGCAATAGAAGAATGAAATGCAGACATAGTAACCATATGTCCCAGCATGCATCTGGACAAGGTCATACCAGGGGTCACCTCAGCCATGACCTGACCTGGTGCTAGACTCCTAACAAGACTGTTATCTCCACTAGTATCACTCCCATACACCAAAGCATCCACTATGTTCAGAGGGTTCAAGACAGTGCCTCTGGGGAAGTCTACTATTTTGTCATAGTATAAGACGACTGCATCAGGACCTTCATGGATGTTGTCGGGAATGATGAGGTCTGGTGGAGGATTGACGTTCTTGTTACCGATGAGGAAATAACCACTGTTATTGGTTCTGTAGATTAAAAAATCATATGAAAATCTTTTGAATTTTTGAGTACCAATGAATGACTAAAGAAAATGAAACAAAACATAGATAACTCAATCAATAAATCAACAATGAATGACTGACATGAATGAGTGATTTGAGAAGCTGAGTTATAATTGAATGAATGATTAGTCAGTCAATTAATCAATCAATCACAACTGATCCACCAGTCATACAATTATTAAGCAAGCAATGAAGCTATCAATCAATCACATTATCAAGTAATCAAACAAATCTAGCTGAGCTAGTCTGGGCCCAGGTTCTAGTTACAGACACATCAAAGACAGGCCAGGTTTTTGGCCTGTGAAAAAATGATTTTCTACCTAAACGTAACGTTCTCAATTTTAGCAAGTAGATTATAACTCAGATCTCGCCTTATAGTCCCCTTTCTAGAGCTGTAACAAGTGGGTGGCCATGGCCACCCCACATTTGCATTTTGGGTGCCCCAAATTTTGAAGAACGCTCCACATTCAACCTTGCCCTGTCCCATGGAGACAACAATGGAGACAACATCATCGTCAATACACAAATCAATGAAGACATAATCTTAGTTTCTTTTGAAAAGAATTTTGGGAATGATTGAAATGGTCTGGAGGCATGGGCCATCTGTGAGTGCCCCCACCCAATACTTGGATTATTTTAGATGGGATGTGCTGCTCTAACTGCCCGGTACCCCAGGTCAACATAAAAAGTGGTAACCATGTGTGTTCTAAATTTCGCAGAAAAGGGGTATTTTGTTGACTGAAATCGCGGACACGAAATCACGAAAAAAGGGAGTATTCTGAGCATTGTCTCAACAAAAAAAAAAAAAAAAGGGGTATTTCACAGGTTCGTTTGATCGATGTCTTCAGCCCTACATACATACTGTGTAATTGCCAAAGGAATCTTGTAAATTCATTCCCTTTCCAGAGATATCGGCAAATATATTCGATTTGTATTTTTTGTCCCGGTTTTTTTTGTCTGTCGACAGACAGAAAATATACAATCCTATGGCTATGGACCATTGAAAATATACGTTTTGGTCCATATCTCGCCAATGGTAAGTCCCGGTGGTAAGTCCGATTTATGGGAGTACAACAGACACAAAGTAATGTTCATACTTGCACATTTTGTACTTAATATATTAAAATATTTGGAGTCATTGAAAAGGGGTGTCTGGAAATCTTCTCATTGAAAACCTTGAAAAAGGGGGTATTTTTTACCCTGATTTTGTCAGTGATTTGGCAAAAAAGGGGGGGTAAAATCAATGAAAAATCAGTGAAAAGGGGGGTTTTGAAAAAAGGAAGAACACACATGGTTACCACTTTTTATGTTGACCTGGGGTACCGGGTCTAACTGTCGAACCCCAACCCATTTTTAAGGGTAATTTTGAAGAAAATAGGAACCCATATCTAACATATAATCTGAAAACAAGGACCCATATCTAAAGATTTTCAATAAAGAAAGAGTCCACATTTTTATCACTTATAATCTTTCAAACAAGGAGTATGTATTTCAAACTGAGATACCTAAACAATGCTGAGTGGGTGACTCCATTTGAAGTCTACACCCCCTGTGTGAAAAATTAAGGTAATGTTTTCCATCTGGGGTGTATGGATTTCAAATGGAATAGCCCAACCAATCACCACTCACCGTGCACCATGCAAATCAATTTCCAAGTAAGATCTATCTTGATTGGCTCCATCAAAGAATACCAGGATGAGACCATTTAAAAGTAAGCTAGTGCCTTCTCCTCCGTTATAAAGTTCTATGAAATCCTGCCCTGGCACATTTACACTTATCTCATTGATGTACAAGACGGGTAGCTGGTCATCTGTAATGTATCAGTTAAAGGCAAAGATGTTAGATTAGGAGAAATAGGATTCTGCCATGTTTATATTGACACTGATCTAAGCCTATTCAAAAGTAAGCTAGTGCCTTCTCCTCCGTTATAAAGTTCTATGAAATCCTGCTCTGATACATTAACACTTATCTCATTGATGTACAAGACGGGTAGCTGGTCATCTGTAATGTATCAGTTAAAGGCAAAGACATTAGATTAGGAGAGATAGGACTCTGCCATGTTTACATTGACACTGATCTAAGCCTATTCAAAAGTAAGCTAGTGCCTTCTCCTCCATTATAAAGCTCTATGAAATCCTGCCCTGATATGTTGACACTGACCTCATTGATGAAAAGACAGAACAGAAATCATCTCCAAGACCGTCTTGACAGTCAGTGTGGTCATTGCAGGGAGAAAAATGGTTTGCTAACTCGCCCCCCCTCAAAAAAAGAAGAACATGTAATCCCCAAAACCAAAACGAATCCCCCAAAAGACAATTTCAACCTCTTAGGCCCTTCCCCAAATAGTGCAAAACTGAAATGAGTGAACAATTAAATTTTTTAGCGCTTCACATGCAATTATGACAGTAATACAGAACCATGATGCCCACCAGGATTTTTTTGTCTTTGCTCTCTCAGACAACTGACCCTAATAATGTAACATTAAACTGAACATGTTAACTATTAGGACCCCTCGAAACAATTTTTGCAAAGACCACACTGCTGACCAGGGGCCGATCCAGGAATTTTCAATGGGGGGGGCACTGGCCACTGCTGTCGCCGTGGCGGCCTCAGAAAAGTCAGGCGCTGCTCTGCAAAAATACAGAAAGTCAGGTGCCGATCTGCAAAAAATAGGGGGGCCCTGACCCATCCAAAATCCGCCTCTGTTGACAGTGATCTATTCAAGTTACCTTTTCAATTTGAACATACCAACATGTACTAGATAAAACAAGTTCATTTGAGTGTGGAATATTGCACAATCAAACATTTTTCAGCGCAGACAATATCACTTTCTTCAAACGTCATGAATAAACAAATCACAAATTCTCGCCAGCCCCTCTTACCTGCTATGAACCCGAGTGGACAGGCATTCCTTTGTCCAGGTGTTGGACGGGTCAAACTAAACATCAGTGGATCTAGACGCTGGTTACCATGGCAACGACTGATACTCTCATCATCATCAGCAAAGTGTGAGGGGTCCTCTAGAACCATGCTACGTCCTGAGATATAGTGTAAAGGAAAGAAAATAGTCACCAAGGTGATTAGCCATTTACTGCACTCAGGCTTAAAAAAATAAGTTGACTTGCCCTTATCAACCGTTAGTCAATCACAACATCCTAGGACTTAAATAAATATCTCCCATTTTCGTCCCGGTGGATACTTGCATTAATTTCATGTCCCTCAAATTTTCAAAGGTCATTTAATGAATGTGCAAATGGATATGTATTGGGGTTAAAGAACTTTGCCTGATGAGCATGTTGTGGATCCTAGTGTTCCTATTCTAATAACAATACACACCTGGAAGCAGCTTATCCACTAGCGTATGAGACAACCCATCCCCTGTGTTGTATACAATGGCATCAACAAGACTCTTGGTCGTAGGTGGCGTATCATAGGGAAATGCTCCAGAGGGCGCTCTATAGATGGCTATTGCATCGGGTCCATTTTGCAGCAGGCCAAGTCTGCGACTCACTGATATGGCTACATCTGCACCTGAAGCGAGGAAATAAAAGTATGATTGCTCAAACGTAATAATAATATTCCTAACTCAACTGTGGGTCAACAAAAAAACATCAAGGTTGCAGGGCCGGTAGGCCCGAGGCCGGAGACTCCCATAGTTGTGTTCTTTACTATATGGAATTCCGATATAGAAGGGCCTCGCAGGGCAAGAAAGCAAGAGTAACCTTCTGTTAACCTTCTGTTAACATTGACCAACACTGACCTTAATGTAACATTAACCATCAGTAGTCACCGTAATGTAACATTGACCAATAGTAACACTGGCCAACAGAGGGGGTAATTTCGACAAAAAGTAACCTTATTGTAACATTGACCAACAGTAACATTGCACCAACAGAGGGCGCTATTTACGCTATATTATATTCAATGCCATATACTAGTAGACTGAACATCAATGTGGGGTCAGCGGGGGGTTCAGTGCGTCAGTGCGATATATAGACTGATTTAAAAGGGTTGTTGTAAGGCACCCCCCTGGACCCCACCCGTTTATTGTGTCCCTTATTTGACTTTCCGGGGTTGGCAGATCTGCAACACCCAAAAAATGTGTCTAAACTGTATGATGTGTGAGTGAGAAAAACAGGTGATCCAAAGTTCCAAAGTTTAGATTTTCGGGCAGGTCGACTCCTTAAATTCTCATTGGACCCCTTAAAAGTTGGATTTGCAGGTACCATAGGGTCCAGAAAAATTAAATTGGACCCGTTGATTTTTTGTGCTCGCGCTACCCCTGTTTGCTATTGTCATTTTTTCAATGTGAAAATATAGGCCTACATACATCACCAGGTATTTTCCTACTTTTTTACACACACAGTGGCATCTCCATGGGTGGTTGATTTTGAAAGTAGAGTGCCCCTTAGCATGCTTAGAGTTTTGAAGTACACAAATAATACAATTGAAAATACAAATGAACAAGAATTTGTCTTTAAAAAAGACAAGTTCACGGATCAGGTGTATAGTACATGTACTTTGAGCTACTTTGGTCTAACATTTAATATTCATATCTAACCTACTCTGCACTTATTCGACAATAAATAAGTGATATGAGACTTAATAATGATACCTGCGTCTTATTTTTTAAAAACCTCATTTTGCATTTAGTTTTTTATTGCGTTGCAAAGTAGAAAAACTTTCTTTAATATATATGGCCCAATTTATGCCTGGAAAAGGCTATCCCCTCTTACAACCTATCAACAGGTCTGATTTCTATAATGAGGTGTCACCGGGTTTGCAAGAGATAATTCGTCGGCTGTATTCCATAGTGGCGTATAGTGATTTTTGGTCATTTTTTTTTAAAATTGGCACATATGTTTTTAATGATGTTCTCTTTCATTTTTAATTCAATAATTTTCATTTAATAATTAAATGTGGCGTATAGTTACAAAGTGACATTTTTTGTATTCCATAGTGGCGTATCAACCATACGTCACTTTTTATACACATTTTATAATTATGAAATATCGGCAAAATGAAAAACAACGTATGTAATAGTGGCGACACGTATCGGACCTATACGCCACTATGGAATATTTAACGATTTAAAAGTAACGCCATAGGGATTACACGGCGACTGAGGTGGCGACGGTTAACGTTAGGTTAGGGTATTGCGTTTTGTTTGTTTTCCATAGTGACGTATAGTTTTATTTTCAGTTTGCCAGCAATATAGTATGTATTTATTTCTTTTTGAAAAATATATAACAATAAAATCTATTTAGTTTACTACAGAAATTTCACATCATTTACAAAATATAATGAATGTCTGATTTACACAACTCGATTTTAAATTGGCATTTCTTCAAACCCGATTTTCTCGAAAAGTTGTTTATTCGTGGCGCCCCACTATACGCCACTATGGAATACAGACGACGAATTAATGCCAAATCTAAACACCATGAAATTCACCACATCACGACCAAGCTCACATTGGGCGCCCTGTTCCTTTTTAAAGGAATTTTTATGTCAGGGTCATGGTCCAGCTTTTATATGAACACCAATATTATACAGGTTTATACACATGGGTTATTACAAAAGTCAATAAACATTCAATTAACTGGGTTATTACAAGAGTCAATAAACATTCAATTAAGATAAGGATAATGAACTGAGTGCAATGCATTAGTCAAGATAATCGCACGTGCCGTGGAGTTATTGCATTTAGCTCGAGAGCCGATAGGCTCGAGAGCTAAATGCAATAACTCCATGGCAAGTGCGATTATCTTGACGTAATGCATTTGCAATACATTATCCGTCATATACTTTGAGTGTATTAAAACAATATAGGCAATATTAATTGCTGTATTCATTATATTAGTTTGAATATTAGGAAAATATCTTAAATTTTAAAAACACCGTCAGGTCATTGACCAGGTAGCATTTGCTAGTAACTGGTCAAGAAAATCAATCACTGTATAAGTTAGCTATCAATGGTATCGATTGCGCCATACGTCATACTTTAGTAACTTATTCACGCATGGTTTGTAACCAATTGACTTTATGTTGTGATCATTTAATATCGTGGTTCCGAACACAGAGAGCACTGAAGCAGTTGACCTGGATTTTGACGTCCCACTACATGTAGTACTACGGTGAATGGAGATGAGACAATAAACTTATATATCAATATCAACTGGACTTTATAGTTCTACAATTTAAACTTTAAAATCTACTAATATTGTTAAAACACACGACAGTGGTATTTTTCAATTTGTTCAGTATTATAAAGCATGATCATGATATTATACGCTAGTGTGTGTTTCCGGCGTGTTTATGTTATCTTAGATATAGGCCTACATGTAATTCATTTGTAAAATGCTGAATATTTTGTAATGGTGTCATCTTGTATTATTATAGTCCACCTGTTTTTAGCCCTTTTTAATTAATACAAGCTCGATGTTTGATTTATTGGAGTTCATTAATCATAATTTATGGCAATGATAGTTGCAAAATAGAACAGTTTTTAACCTATGATTTACAAAGTGCGCATGAAAAAATACCATACCCTATAACTATTTTAACACCACAGAATGTACATATTCGTACTTTTTTTGTGGTATATATATCGAACATAGTTATATAAGTTATATAGTAATGTGGAAGTAGTATTTCTAGTATTTGAGCGTGCACGTATTATCTAAAATCTATTGTTTAGAGTGCAGGTTTTAGATAATGTATTGTTTAGCGTGCAGGTTTATATAAACCCCCACGCGAAGTAGTTCACGAAAATAATGCACGGGAGAAGAATACATAACGATGAATAGAAACGGGCACTAGAAGTATATCTATAGATAATGACTTAGTTTTGTGCAATGTAATTATATTAAACTTTTTCTTAAGTAAATCGCCTGCTGCATAGTTTTCTAATTACAGATGATATGTTAATTTGTGATTAGGCCTGACCATGAAATGGTAGTTTTGATTAACCAATCAGTTATGTGTATTGTCAGCATGTGATGGCTATAAGCCAATTACAAACATGTTTATAAAAAGGCTAAAAATTCCTCCACTTAACAGACTCTTTCCCGGGTGTAAGGCTAAATATTAAGTTGTCATGTGTGGCAAGATTAGATAAAGGCATACAAACTAGGGTATGAGATATTAGGAATTATTTCCTAGCCTCTTAAGGGCTGGGGTATGAACGTTTGGACAGTATTTATTTTGGGACATTAGAGCACATCAGACATATCGAATTGCATTCTGAATATGAAGAATGTCATTCGATATCAAATAATTTAGATTTTTGAAATTCGCAATTTAATACACATTTTATGGCAAATCATTAAAATTGATATTTTTGATATTTAACAGTACTTGAAGTAAACTTTATAAATCTGATGATTTATACTTAAAGTGTATGTAGATGGGATAAAAAGCCGATGATTATTGAAAATTTTGACCTTTCGTATTAAAGATATGGATTTTTTTTCCCAAAACACCCAAAAAAATTAGGTCTTTTTGGGAAAAAATCCATATATTCAATATGAAAGGTCAAAATTTTCAATTGACCGTCGGCTTTTCCTCTCTGCTACATACACTTTAAGAATATATCATTAGATTTATATAATTTACTTCGAGGACTGTTATATATCAAAAATTTGAAAAATATCATATTTTTATAATTTGTCATAAAATTTGTATTATATTGTGATTTTCAAAAAATGAAAATTATTTGATAACAGAAAGACATGCTTCGTATTCAGAATGCAATTCGATAGGTCTGAGGTGCTCGCATGTCCCACAAAAAATACTGTCAAAACGCAATAAACGCTCATTTTGGATCCCTTAACCACACTGGTTAACCACATATAGCTATTCAAGACACAGGATATGTAAGGGATAAACTGTGCATATGAGATGTGGGTGCAAGTGGCATCATTTCACTGCCGTGAAAAAAATGGTTGGTGCATTATATACCAGAGAAAGTCATGGAATTCTTCAATTACAGTCATGGAAAGTCATGGAAAAATCTTGGAATTTTTTTGCTCATCAGGTGTAAGAACCCTGGTCTGTCACATGACCAGGTCCAACGGGTCAGTTGCCTGATGAAGTGTGATGGTATACAAATATTAACTGTCTATAAGTGTGATGGTCAAAATATAATCATGAGGTACGTGAAAGATGGATTGTTCCATTCCACGAGCCGGAACTATATCGGCGAGTCTAAGAGTCAGCGCACGGCTTGGCACAGGTGCACTATGGCGCAGGCGTGTTGTTGTGCGTCGAACAAACTACGTGCGCTGGCTGCTGATTTGGAATGCGCGCTACAATATTTGCACAGATTGTGATATGCACTTCCGTTATTGGTTGTCATGTTTTAGCCTGATCGATTTTTGGAAAGGGAAGATGTAAAAATCATCTTTTTTATGAACTTTTGAGCAAAATTTTGTGTAATTTTGTAAGATGAAGAGACGATTATGAATGAGGTTAATAACTGCGCATCGGTTATTTGGAGGGCATTGTGAAAAATCTAAACATTTTGCCTTTGGAACCGAGGATATTCCGAGGTCCAAAGCAAAATGTTTAGATTATTCACAATGCCCGACATATCACCGATGCAAAGTAAATAAACTGTCTAGAATTTATGTATGAGTGATATAATATCACACGCAACATAGCATTACTAAAAATAGTAAGCTAGCTAAATTTAACACTGTCCGAGGACCTGCAAATTGGGTAGCATTGAAACTGCAAACTCAAGACTTTTCGCTCACATTGTTGAAAGAAGACTTGTCAATATTAAAAAGTTGAACTTGGACTAGAGAAATGTGTATTGTTGTTTTATTTGGTGTTCCAATAACCCCCCGCTTTTACCCGGGAAATTGCTACCCCAAAGCCTTCCCCCCTCAAAAAAAAAATATGCATGTTCATCCCTTGGATTTTTTTAATTGTCTGTATCATTTCAACAGGCAAGTTCCTGGTACTATATAGTACCATTGTTTTCCTCAGGTGGTATGCGCTGTGCATTCTCTACATTCAGTAAATTTGTAATTTGTAATTGAATGGGATTATTTTGAAATTTTAAAACGCTTGAAATATCACAAACAAATAGGCCTATGTTAATGAAAAACATAAATACAAGCTAAAACCGTTGGGGTTCGATAATGAACCCCACAAAACTAACCGAGTATATGGAAAATGCCATACGGCCGAGCGGTTTTGCCAGCTCTCTCCGACCATCATGCCACTCACTGCCTGGTTTTCCTTGGCCTTAACCACTACTAAAACACCATAGAATTTATATCCAATATTATAAAGACTAGTTATCGTCTTCCCACTAACCCTATCAACCTTAACAGAATATTTAACATCCTTTTTTGAAGTTCTTTCTACGTAGGACTCCTACGTGATATGCTTGAGACGCATAGGAAAGAACAACTACTATAATAATAACATGACACAAAAAATATTGGTGCCTACGCCCAGTCAATATGTTTAAGAAATGAAGGGTAATTACACCCAAATAATGTGTCCGAGGCAGTAAAAATGTAAATAATGGGCGGGTCGCAACTGCCAAGAACCCTTTATTTAAACGTTTTTACTGCCAAGGACACATTATTTGGGTGTAAAGGATAATGCTGCACCCTTTATTTCTATTCTATTACCACAACATTTTTGCCCAAATTATTTTAGGTTGTTTACTTCCAAGGTGGAGCGGATGTGCATACTGATGGCGCGTATCGCGGAAATATTGTACGCGTATTCGCGTAACCAAGCGTCATGCTATGCGTAGAATATGTTACCACGCTTGACCCTTTATTGCGACCCATTATCAATATATGAATCGTGAGTGTAATAGAATAACATATATTTTATTGCTTAAAGGCATATATTGGAATGTCATCTTTCCCTGGGTAAGATCTGACACCAGGCCAGCCCATGGCCAGAGGGTAACATGAGTAGGTTGGTTTCACCTTGAAGGCAAGGATAGTCTTGCTAATATGGGCTAACTTTCCCCTAGGCCATCCATTATGCCATGAATTATTAGGACTACAAGTGGTATCTACTGGTCAGTTTATACTCCTATTTCCACATCTGTTAATTTTATATGGGGCTTTCCGGGGTGGGTCACCCACCTCTAAACAGTATTTTTTTGTGGGACCCGAGAGCACAGACAACAAATTTGAATATTCCCGAAATGTCCCGGGGGTACTTCAGTTTTGTTTGGGAAGGACCTGCCTCCAGGACTCAAGAAGTGGTCCCGAACTTATACCTCTTGAAATATAATGACCCTTTTTATACCAAATGTTACTTTTCATTTAATACCCATATTTATACCAACCATGCACAGTGGCATTGCCCCTATATCTTCATGGTAGAAATCGCCATGGTAGGTTGAATCCACAGCCACGTATGGCAATTTTCTTCCGACCTTTTATATGAGAGGCAGTAGCCAAGTGACCTGACTAAGGCTACTGACAATAGCTGGGGTAATTGATTTCTCGCTGTGTGAGTAAGCTTGTATACGACACTGCGGTCAATGGTCATACTGCCTTCACTGTAGTGAGTGCAGCTATATAGCGTGCGCGCTGTAGTCCATACAGGACCAACGCAATATAAAATTAGAATTTTGGTCAGATTTTGAGTTCAAGACGCATGGCCTTTTCCTCAAAGCGCAAACTAACGACTATCATATCTGTTCAACACGTATTTCCAAGTGTATGAGACCACATCTGGTTTCTTGAGAAAAAATCATTTACGGGAGATATTCATCATTTTCCAACCCGGTATCCGAAGATTTTCGTCTCATATCAAAATCGTGCATAGCAATTCATGTGTATCGATCCCGTGTATTTATTTTAATATCTCTGCTGCATCAAATAATTATTAGCCAGGCGATGTCGGTGTGCCATGGCAATAGTCGCGTAATGACCCATACTTATACCATCATTAAGAATCAACAATTCAAACCAGTATTTTTCTGTTCAGTTGGTAATTTGAGGATACATGTAGGCTCCCCAGTTATTTTATTAATATATATATATATATATATATTTTGATTTGGCTATTTGCACACACTTCCGGGATTTGGCTGGTCCTCGTGATAATTATGCGGAGCACAGGTAGACAGCGCGATAGAGTGATCGGAGCTATATACAAAAAGATCATCACTCGATCAACATAATGCAAGGTCTTATCGCTGTTTTCTGAGATTCAGGGAGAGTCTTGATGACAGATCAATTACCAAATGAAAGTACAATCACAGGCATATATCATACAATTTTGATAGCAAAATTGAGGCAAGCCATCATGTCAGAGGAGGCTTAAAGGCATTCCTACAATGCACTATGATTGGGAAATTTGATCAATATAACCTAATTTTAAAGGCAAAGTCCCCATTGCCACACACACAAAATTGTAATTTTAAAACTGCAGCCAACGAGCTAATAGTTGAGACTTATAACTTATATTTGACTTTCTTACAGGAAACATTCATATTGTCCCACTGCATTAATTTTATTCATATTAAAGTCTCAATGTTTTGAATGTTAAATAAAAGGATGAAAACACCAGATATTTGCACACAATCCCAATGCAAGGTATGGTCAACTGTGCCACATGTGTACAAACGCCAGACATACCAAGGTCAGAAACCCCATTGGGTTATGGCATGGGAATGTCTTTTAACATAAAAGTTGGTGGTAGGAATGTGACTGTTCTGGGATTGTGTCCTGTACACTATTCTTAGGGGTCAGTTAAAGCCATATTATAACATTTTCAAACAAAATAGATCAGCATTTCTTTGCCATAAAATGTTAGCTTTTACTGTCAGATATATCCCTTTTATTTTTGAGCGAACAACTACGGCAAAGCAAAGAAAATTGGAAATTACTACCAGCGCACAGTCATGTGCTAATCACGTACTCACTCCTTGGTCATGTTGTGGTACGACCCTTTGTTGTGTATATCACCGTCCCGCACGCCGTGTATGCGTACTGTGTGTTATGAACATCGTGTATGCGTTCGACTAATAATTCCATCGTAATAATAAAGCGCCCGGTTCTGGCGTTTTATTCAAAATCTCGGATTTTGACAAAACTACAGCACCTAGAGTGTTGATTTTTGCAGGGTATATTGGTTTAATAAAGTACAATTTAATCGTGTAAAAAAGGGAATTTTAAAAATTCAGTGAGGGCGTCTTCCTCAGCAAATGTTATAATATGGCTTTAACTAAAGTAACCATATTGTGGTTCAGGCATGGCCTCCAAAACTCCAGAGCTCTCTAGTTAGTGAAACCTATTTTAGAATTTTAAGTCCTACCTTCTTAATATCAGGTTTGCTGGTGATCAATGCTGGTGAGCCTTCACTGAAGAGTGGCTAAAGAAGCTCATCGGAAGACTTCCATTTTATTGACAATTGGAAGGTTTCAAGAAAAATTGCGACGGGTGTATTAAGGTTTGCAGTGAGATAGAAATAATTTGGCTAGTACGCTTTCAAGTACCTTGTTCTACGAACATATTGGCCGCCCCTCGTACCACCATTGGTCCATTTCTGTCCTAATCCATAACCCCCTGAAGTTGTAAAATATGTTTTAGCTCACTTTGGACCCCTACATTGTACCCTGGCCCCCGGGGGGACCACTCACATAAATGGTCTGTGCGGATGTGTGACCAAAAAAACAAGGAAAAGGGTTTTTTTTAGGCAAGGCAAGTTACACTTGAGTGGCGCATTTAAGGGTCTAAAAACACTGATTTTCAAGAATAAGGGTAGTTTTCTGAAACCGAGCAACTTTGTTTAGGGTAAAAACGAGCTGAAAGGTAGTTTATTGCCCTGGACAAGCTTAGCTAAGCTTTATGGGTTTGCATGCAGGATGGAGGGCCGTGATGAACAAAAGTAGAGATATAGATATGCAAATAACTTCACACAAAACTATTCTCCTACAGCACATCAAGTCACCATGCTTTATCAGCCTACAAAGTTTGAAGTTACATCAATAATTATGTGTAGGCTGGATTAATGATTTGCTTCCGCTCACCCAGCCAGCCAACAAACAGCCATCCATTGTCTAAAATTATTATTTATATTAAATGTAAGAATATCTTATGTAGACATCATGTTTACTTTACTTGTGTGTTGTCACAGAAAATCTTGGTCAGTATTCAAACATTTTATCATGTGCAATGCTTCTGAGACCGGTGTATTCTCTCCCCCGGCTGTCATGTAGCCATCTTTGTTCTTCAAAAAACAACTTTTTTTTTCAATGGCAAAGAAGTTCAGGAGGATGTGAGTTCATAAGGGCAATGTCGAGGACTAAAGGTCACAGTCATCTTAATGCGAAAACATGATATACCACCAACAGCCATTATAACAAATGGATCCTGTTCTAACTAATTCCAGCGGACGGTCATGCAGTGGCTAGTAAGGAATCGTCTTTGACCATGCGCAGATAGCGTCATCATAAATAAGCCAGCCCTTCACGTTCAACCACCCATACCATTTTCTGACTGGTCAGGAAGATAGTTTTAAATATCCCGAATTTATAATATGCCTACCAGTTCCATCGTATAACTGATTTGCTAGAGAATATTTGTTACTGTTTAATAAATTTGTATTTATGGTATATTAAATAAAATGTTATGTGGCCAAATGTATATTGTGTACATACTGTGTGGATCACATTCAGAATAATATCTTCTACGGACTTGGCTACTAAGCATGTCAGGAAGGATATTTTGCCGTATGCTGGCCTGTGTCAATATGTTATTGCCATATGCTGACCGAAGCATATAGGGTATAATCTTCTTCCACGGTAAACCAAACAGCTTCCGTGGTAAACCTTATAGCGCCATCACTTGATGAAATACGTTATTAGTAGGCGTGAGTTAAAAGCTATCTGGGCTAGAACTATTGCGACTGTAGGGGTGAGCTTGCCTACAGGTAAAAAAATACTCGTGGTGGTTATATTACACGTCTAGTTTAGGGCAACAGGGGTGGAAAGGAGGGTAGGCCTACTACGGGATGTGCGACAGATTCGGGGTGCATTTTGGTTTATTGATGGCCCTCAATTTCATGAAAATTTGGTATAAGAAAGATTGTTTTTTTTTTTTTTTTTTAATTAATTTGTTTCCCAAATTTTTATCGGAAAGTGTGCCATTTTTTTTTTTTTTTTTCTATGGCGTGCGATAATAAATAGGCCTATTAATATAATTTTTAAATGCTATTTTATTATTTTGTTATTAATTGAAAATCTAAAATAGTATAAAATCGTATATGATGCCTTAAATTAAAGTTTAAAACGTTTTTCCAATATTAATAACTATTATTAAATAATTCCTAACATCTCGGACAACACGCCCCCCCCCCCAACACACACACCCCCACACCCCTACACCAACAACCACACCCCAAGACTTGGCGAAAGTCTACCTTGATGTGCACGCGCGCGTGCACCATCCAGCATTGACCCGCTAAAATACACTACCCTATTACGAGCAATGGAATAGCCCGTCAATCATGCACAGTGGTTGCTCCTGGAAGGAAGATTATACCCGATGTGACGCGGTTGCTCATGGAAGACAAGAAGGATTATACCCCTTTTCGACCGAAGTTACCCCATTTTACGGTATTGCCGTATGCTGGCCTATGTCAGTTATTATTCAGACACTAGGGTACCACTTATGGCCCATGTCACTGTGTACGATCATGCGTGAGAGGCAATCATGATGTCATCATATTAAGTTCCCTGAGAAGTTTGAAGCCTAGCACAGAAGAAGTTTGGCAGTAGGCCTAGTGTGGTTGCTGACACCTGACATGACATGTATTCAATATATAAAAAAAAGTCCAACCAACACTACTATATGTTTGAAGCCTTGAAAGAACAAACAAACCTTTTGTTTTCTTGGCCTTAGTTAATATCTAAACACCATAGAATTTATAATTTTGTAAACATCCTGTACATTCTTCTTAACGCTTCAACCATTATTCAACATAAAATTAACATATGTTTTTTTGAAGTTCTTTCTGTGTAGGATACCTACACAACGCATAGAAAGAACAATTGCAATAAAAAACAGTGATGTCAACGCTGATTAAGTGCACATTGAGCTTCTTGGCAATCTTGGCTAAATACTTGGCACATTGAGCTTCTTGGCTTCGTGACAGTAGTTTGACGTATTTCCTTTCAATTTATAAAGGTTCTGAGTCTCTGAAGCTCAGAATTTTAATTAAAAAGGTTTTGTGACCATTTATTGATTGGCCCGTCCGTAACTTCCCAGTTTTTGTGTCAAGTGCTTTTCCGCCCCAATTGGGTGATTTGCGTTCTAAATTTGGGTCAATTCGCCTAAATATCCAGTATTAGGTGCTTTTTTGGAAGCTTAAAATTGGGCTTCTAGAGACTATTTTACAGCGGCCTGGTGAGCCAATGTGCCGCGCCTTGGCACTGTAAAGTTTTGGCAATACTGTTAATGCCAAGGACTAGCAGGCTGTGCTGTACTCTGATAATGATCCGCCGCGGCTTCGCTCGCTATTCGAGTGGCCTGCGGTTTGCGAATGGGGCTAGTTCTACCAAGGATTTTACATAAACATGGAAATGCAATAGATCATGTAACATGTTATGCCTTTGTGTCAAATTGATTTCATGCAGTGGTGGCAGTCCCTCCCTCCCACTTTTGAGGCAGAACCCCGAAATCACATAAATTTCTACTTTTTGCGGCAATTTTGCCCCCCCCCCCCCACCTTGAAATTCACAGATTTGCTGACAGGTTAATCTTAAAAGAGGTACTTTTGTTTCTAACAAGGGTCCCGCCACTAAATTGGTCAATAATCTACAATAAATCTACACAACCCTGGTTGATATGTATCAGTATCCTATGGTCATTACCGAGTACAGATTTAATCTGCTAAATATTGGTCAATATCATTTACAAAATATTGGCATTTAAGCCCTTGAAACTTCGTGTTTCCCGTCATTTTTTTCCAGCTCATAATGAATCAACTTTTTCATTATTTACTAGTTATTATTTTAGCGCCACCCATGTGCACATTATGTATACATATATAGACCACAGTGATCAGTGAAGCTATGAATAGGGGATCACCAAAGACTGAATTGTTTATCATCATCAGTCATCACTGCTTCTGAAATTACTTTGCGGCCCATTTACACTTTCAAAAACACTAAAATATTAAGGCAAAATATTCCAAGTACAATTTTAACAAATAATGCATTACTTTTTTAATTCTTGGTTCACAAACGCAGGCAAAATTTCCATATGAAAAGGTTTGACTACAAAAGCGATTCTCTTATAAATGCATCTACGCACAGTTTCCACCTCGATACACCAGAGAACACAAAATTTCCAGCACAGCGAGAATGAGCGAGTCTAGTCTCCATGCAGTCTGTGTTATACTACACGGTTGAGTGCATAGCATTTTAAGAGCTGTATGAGATCTAGTGTAAAATAGACATGTTGGTGTTTGTCAAAACTTCAAGTGTTCCCTTCATCCAATCAGAAATTGTTTTATATTGAACGAAAGCTAACACTTCCCCCTAAAAACACTCATTGTCATTAGTCAACAGATGACGCAATTCAATTTTTATAGCAACGGAAATGATGAAAACTACCTATTCAAGCAGACTTTTTGACCAAAATGTAGATTTTAAAAGTCAAAACCTCAAGTTTTCCTTACACTATTTTTCAAATTTTATGTCATTAAATGAAAGAGCACACTTATAATATCCATATACTAGCGTCATTAGAATGATCAATAGCCAATTCTCTTTAAATTGCAAATTTTGTGCAAAAAATACTGATTTCGCCTGTTTTGTTGTACGGTTGTGAATTCAATGAACTATGACTTTGCTAAAGAGCGCTTACAAATTGATATGATAATGCGTGTGGGTGCCGGGATAATCACAGATCTTAAATACAATTTTGTTTGCTGATGATACCACGGTTTTTTATTCTCATAAAGATGTATCTGTATTATGTAAACGTGTAAACACAGAAATTCAAGAGGTTTCAAATTGGTTCAAAGCAAATAAATTGTCATTAAATGCAAAGAAAACAAATTTAATGTATCTTGGTACCCGTGCACAGACTAGTAGTGTAATAAATAACAAAGAATTTGATATCATCTTGGATGGGTGTAAATTAAGTAGAGTTAGTGAAGCAAAATTTCTAGGAATTACTATAGATGAGCATTTGACTTGGAAAAAACATGTTCAAAATATTGGTAAAATTTGTACCAGAAATATTGGTGTACTAAACAAAGTTAAATTGTTCCTGCCAAGAGACGCCATGTATAAATTATATTGTACTCTAATATTACCTTATCTTAATTACGGTTTATTACTGTGGGGAAATGCAAATAAAGAACACATGAATAAAATGTACCGCCTCCAAAAACGTGCCATGAGAGTAATCTCCAATAGTGACTATCTTAGTCACACTGAACCAATTTTCAAAATGTTTAAGGTATTAAATATTTTTGATATGTTCAATAAGGAAGTTGCTATATTTATGTTTAAGTATAATAACAAAATGTTACCTAGATCTTTTGAAAATTTCTTCCAGACTCACAAAGAAAATCATAACTATAATACACAGAATAGGAATGATTATAAAATACCTATCCACAAAATCAACAGTATCTTAACGGTTGGACCAAAAGTTTGGAATGCATTGCCAAAAAATGTTAAAATGTCAGCAACCTTAGGCCATTTTAAGTCAAACTTGAAATCTGTTTTTGATATTTACAAGTAGAATTATGTTTATTCAATGATATGGTAACATTTGGTTAATACTACTGAATTTGATATATGTGACTCCTCGCCACAACTGAGCCCGGATGTCGCCAATCATCATTTTTGAGATATTCAACCAAAATATTCTGCTTGAAATTAGCTTTAAAATGATGTATATCATGTCTATAGTACTTGACATTTAAGTAGTGAAAAATCAATAAAACAGTCAATAAATCCTTTCTTTCCTATTGTTTATTGTTAAGTTCGATGGAGCATATCTCAATAGTGGCACTGGCGACATCCGGGCTCAGTTGTATGAGGAGTCACATATATAAATGTATTACACATATAAATTTATTTTTATGTGTATACCTTTTATTACATGTCTATGACTTTTTGTGGTGGAGTGTGCCTGGTGTGAGTGTGAGGTGAGAATTAAGTGTATTATCTTTTTTTTTTTTTCCTTTCAGGCTTATATTGTATTTTTTTTTCATTTTGTGTATCTGTGTTTATATATTTAGGCCCTTCTTTTAAGTGTTTCAGGGGGCACAACATTTTACAGGCTTTTGCTTCTAGTTGTGTCTCCTCCATCGTTTTTTATCATGTTTGTTATTTGTATGTTTTAATTTTTGATGGAAATAAATTTGATTGATTGATTGATTGGAAACAGGAAAGGGCCTTATGACATAGGGTATATGAAAAACGACTGATCATACCATCATGGTGGAAGCATTTCTAGTTCTTTACTTCAAAAATTGTCTAAAATTATTATTCGTAATAATTAGATAATATGTAAGGATATCATTATGTAGACTTGATCTCATGTTTACTTTAAATTAATTCGTTTTGCATCCACCCCTCCTCACTTTCTTTATCAGTGCATATTTTTTTTATTTTTCAATTTTCATATTGAATTTTAAGTTTTTAATACTTAAGTAACATGTTAATACTGATAAACAAGTTAATTAGTCAGCATGAATCACTTGGAACTGAAGGGGTCTAAACCCCTCATATCTTAAAGGAGTATATTATTATCCTAGCATCCTCTTTTTATGACATTTTTCAGTAGATATCCACGGAAAAAGCTTATTTCCAAAATGTGACTTGATTCCAATTTTGCGTTTGCGAGTTTTGCATAATTATGTATATTACACTGCTCCATAGACTACTGTGTTGAATTACGTTCTGCTACACCAGTCATCATCTGTGCTATACCCATTAAGGTCAAAGGTCATATAGGACTGACCATTTATTATTGAAAGGTCAAGAGCCAAATGTCAAAATAACTTACCTCCACTGCGTACTCTGTCAGATGCGATCAGGAAGAATCCTTCATCATTTGTGTTATACCCATCAAGGTCAAAGGTCGCATATGACCTGTCATCATTATGCCCATTAAACAGCACTAGACACAGATAGGTCAATGGCGTATTTCCCCTACCACCGTCCCATAACTCAATAAATTCTTTGGATCTATCTCCTGGCTGCTCAACATTGATTTCATTGATGAAGATGTCGTCTGCGAATACTGGGCAGTCGTTCATAGTTTTTGGTGTTGAGGGCGTGCTGCTAAACACGGAGGAGTTGCGGAGGTGGTGTGATATGCATCGGCTCAGGGATATGGTTGATGTTTGTAGAAGAGATGATGGGATCTGTGTGTGTAAAGGAAAATCATGTAGGTTAAATATACACAAAGACCACAGATGGAAATTGTCTTGTGCTCTCACCAGCGGGATCATTAGTTGATTGCCACCTGTCCTAATCCTGTCGGTTTTCTTATAACAGGGTTCCCGCACCTTGAAGCCTTTAAAATTCAAGGACTTTTCAAGGACTTTCAAGGTCCAAAAGCATGATTTTCAAGGACTTACCACAACACAAAAATCATGATGCAGCTCTCCATGCGGCACGTATAAACCAATGTGACAGCTCCTCCACTCCCCAAATTTTGTCAAAATTATACTTTAGGGTCGTGGGTAACGAATTGTGGGCCAAACGCGTTACATGCTCAAAATTAGAAAAATAATCAGGCTTTCACACATAAATGATTGTAATTCATCTCATGTTTGTCAGAAACCTACAATTTTTATATCATCATCAAGCTGAAAGTGTAAGGAAGACAATTTTGCAACTTTTAAGTTGATATACAGGGTGCCACAAATATCATATAGGATGGAAAAGTTATATTTTGGTTCAAAAAGTATAAACTTTTGTTTTTCTCTCACTTACTAAGATAAACACCTGTTCTGCTAACACTTTTTAGATGTGCTAATAATAACATTGTAGGCTCTCAAAAAAACCAAACTTGTAAAGGTGAGTTATGTTGCCTAACTGAGATACAGGGTGTTCAAAAGTCGCACACATAATTTTTGTGAATTTTATGACATTATCAATCAAAACTTTTTTCCTTCATGCCCTACACAAAAACCAATGGCATATTTGAATTCCTCATCAAATTTCCTTCTAAAAATGTTAACTTTTACAGGAGTAGGGCAACTTCTTCAAGAAGTCTAAACATTCAAGAATTCGGAACATTTTGGAGCATAAATGCATACTTAGTACAGTAACGTATAGGAAAATCCTAGAACCCATGACACATAATGTAGCACACATACAACAAATTAAACTAGCTTGAAGTCAAACTGGTCACATTTCCTACTAGACATAAATACCAAAACAATGGTACGTACATAATCCATCATATCCCAATACCATACAATATTCCCTATACTTTAACACATGCCTCAACCGTAGGCACCTCAACCGTAGGCACCACCACCCCTGACTTTGCATCGTTTGAATTGCAATATTTCAAAAAGTAAATATAGTGTGAAGTTTTAACTCTCCACAGTTTTAACTAAATAAATTAGCTACAAAATGAGACCATTTCTAGTTCAGTACCCCTCTACATTCTTGAGATCTGGGATGAAACGTCCTGAAAAAAATGAAAAAATGTAACACCACCACCTTTTCTTATACCCCAATTCATGACACACGACCTTAGGTAAAATTCCACTTGTCAAGGACTTTCATGGACCTTGTACAAATTTCCAGGACTTTCAAGGCCTTGAAAAGGTGTTTTCAAATTCAAGGACTTTCAAGGACCACGGGAACCTTCTTGTTATAATCAAGACTCCCTCAAGCTGGGGAGCTGGTAGACTGTGGCAGTGAAAAAACACCACCTCCCCGGGACCACCTCCCGCTGGTGAGCTACTAATAACACTAAGACCCCGTTTAGACTAGAGAAAAGTCGAATTCAAAGTCGACATCGAATTCGATTAAGACAGAGGATTAGCATAAATTAATTTGTGTTTGTGGTTTTTAGTGGGTGTTTACACTATGCGCCTGAACGAATTCGACTCTGTTGAATTCGATTACGACTATTTACGCCCTCTGTCATCCAGTATTTTTTTTATCAAACCTATTAAAGATTATAATTCATTATATTCTATTTTAAATGCCTGTATACTTTTTAAACAAAAAATCTACATGCAAAGTAGTAAAATTGAGATCAAAGTCAGCGTTAACTTTGCGGTAGAAACGTTTTGAGTACGTTGCCATATTGAATTTTTAACATGTATTTTCCTCATTCTGAGCATGTGCAGAACGTGTCACTGCTCAACAGAATTCAGGCCGTGAAAACTTTTATGACCTTGCTTTTATGAACTCCATTTGCTCCCTTTGCCCCATTTGCATCCGAGTTATGAGATGATACTTTGACCCATTTACCCTAAATTAAAGTTGAGGATTATTTCAGATGAACTAACACCGCGATAAAATCTGCCATTTTTGTGGATTTACTTCGAGTTTGGAGTGAAAATTGGATGTACACTCACTACAGTATGCTGCACATGTACGAAAATACACAAGAACAGCTGTTGTTTAGCGATATCACAGAGCCGTTGCTTAGGAGCATGTGCAGAACGTGTCACTGCTCAACTTGTGACGTCATAGTTCATATAAAATTCATCCGCGGGGCGGCTCTCAGGCGTGAAAACTTTTATGACCTTGCTTTTATGAACTCCATTTGCTCCCTTTGCCCCATTTGCATCCGAGTTATGAGATGATACTTTGACCCATTTACCCTAAATTAAAGTTGAGGATTATTTCAGATGAACTAACACCGCGATAAAATCGGCCATTTTTGTGGATTTACTTCGAGTTTGGAGTGAAAATTGGATGTACACTCACTACAGTATGCTGCACATGTACGAAAATACACAAGAACAGCTGTTGTTTAGCGATATCACAGTGCCATTGCTTAGCGACAAATCGACGGACCGGAAATTCAACTCGCCAGGTCAGCGATACGCATGAAAAAGTAAAATTAAATTTGACTGACTGTTTAGACCAGGAAAAGTCGCACTTCAACCACGACAAAGTCGAATTGAATTCGACTTAATGAACCTCGGGAGCATTGTTGAACAACAACTTTTTATAAGCTTAGATTTAAAAACGTTTAGGTGTATTAATTAAAGAGGCATGTTTCAATCTTTTATGATGTGTCTTACATTGAGCGGCCTACCACTTTTAAAAACAATACTCACAGGAGTTGAGTCAGGAGTAAGAATTCTTGATAACTCATTACCACCATCTTGGTTGCTATAGGCAACAGCATCGATGAGGTCGTCAGCTGAAGCTGGTCCACTGTCTGGAAAAACTTTGTCCTCTGAGGTTCTGTAAAGTGCAATCGCCCCTGACTGAGTCTGCAAGAAACCTGAATTTGCAAAAAATGACACAAAAGTAAATCACTGACAATTCAATTTGGTGCATCAAAAGTTGGAAAAGAAAGAAAAACTGCAGAGATTTGTATTGTAGTCCACTGTGCCAGTGTTAGAAATATGCCTCTAAAATTTACAGGCCAGCCGGGTCATGTAACTCTGAAAAGTAGTTACAGGCCCGGGTGAAAAGTTACCAGCCCAAACTTTTTAGAGCTTTTAAATGGGACAGTAAGCCTAACGGCCTATAATTTGGTTTACCTCAAGTTCGGTAGTGACGTATGTGCATATTTTGCTTGCCGCAGTATCCAATCACGAGTGTACACGCATGTGTACAGGCACAACTGCAAAAAAACACTGACGTCACTACCAAACATTAGGTGAACCAAATTATAGTTGCTTTTTGGCGAGGGGGAAGGAAAGAAGGTCTGGTACCCTGCTAGATGATGTGCCATAAGGCAGCTTCCCATTTGACACGTAGGTGTACTGGGGCAACCTAGCAGTAAAATGTACTCACCATCAGCAAATATAAACTGTGCATGAGGTACAGTTGTTGCAACTCCTATCACAAAATACCCCATTGAATCAGTTTGGTACCCTGCTAGTGGTATGGTCCAATATGAGATGTTGTCTTCGCCATACAAGATGACGACAAAATCATCTGTAAAGGGAGAAATAAAGATCATATTAAAGCCTTATAGTAACATTGGAATGTAAGAACTATGAACCAGGATGGAAAACTGGAGCTGCTACTTGAAGAGGCAGATAGACTACATCTAGATGTTCTTGGCCTCAGTGAGACTAAATGGAAAGGTGAAGGATCTTTTCAACCAGACAAAAACACCAAAATTTTGTTCTCAGGAAAACCTAGTGGGAAGAAAGAAAATGGAGTTGCTATAATCTTGAAAGGAGCAGCATGCAAGGCATTTGGGAGCTACAATCCCATCTCCGATCGACTCATCACTGTAATACTTCTTGCCAAGCCCAAACCAATAACCATCCTGCAGGCTTATGCCCCAACATCCAGTCAAAAAGATGCAAGCATTGAAGAGTTCTATGAACAGATGCAATTGGTTTTGGACAAGATTAAGAAAGGAGATGTATGTGTGGTTATGGGTGACATGAACGCCAAGGTTGGAGAAGGCGAGGACAAGAAATGTGGAATTGGAAAGTTTGGCCTAGGAGACAGAAATGAACGAGGGGACAGGCTTGCTAAATTCTGCTGCGCCAACAACCTAGCCATCATGAATACTTGCTTCAAACATCACAAAAGAAACCTGTACACATGGAAATCACCTGTCGACCGTTACAGAAATCAGATTGACTACATCATGATGAAAAGAAGGTGGAAATCGAGTGTCTTGGATGCAAAGACATACCCTGGGGCTGACTGTGATACAGATCACATACTACTACTAGCAGCAAAGATGCGAGTGCAGTCAGCCAACTCAAGACTGGGAAATCACCAGGTCTTGACGGAGTACCAGCCGAGCTAATAAAATCCACAGGACGGTATGGACTAGAAGCTTTACACTAACTATGCACAAGCATATGGACAAGCTGTGAATGGCCAGAAGACTGGAAAAAACAGGAGTTTGTGATGTTATTCAAGTCTGGGGACCCCAAGCAATGTTCCAACTACAGGACCATCGCACTCATCAGCCATACCAGCAAAG
This sequence comes from Amphiura filiformis, assembly GCF_039555335.1. Taxonomy (NCBI): domain Eukaryota; kingdom Metazoa; phylum Echinodermata; class Ophiuroidea; order Amphilepidida; family Amphiuridae; genus Amphiura; species Amphiura filiformis. The sequence goes on along the minus strand of NC_092629.1, from coordinate 63,236,902 downwards.
TTCTCTTGATGATCATCATACATCGCCTGAAAGCAAAACTGGAGCAAGAACTACCAGGAGAACAAGCTGCTTACAGGAAAGGACGAGGAACCAGAGACATGTTGGTATGCCTTCAGATACTGATGGAGAAGATACTTGGAATAGGTGAATAAGTCTTTGTCATGTTCATTGATTATTCAAAGGCATTTGACTCAGTCAGCCATGTTAAACTGTTTGCTGCAATGGAAGAAATGGGCTTCCCAGTACATCTTGTGTCTCTGCTACAATCCCTGTATGTAAACCAGAGAGGAAAGATCAGGTGGAATGGTGAAAATACAGATGAGTTCAGCATGACCAAAGGTGTGAGACAGGGCTGCATTGCGTCACCATATCTTTTCGTGACATACACAGAGAAAGCGATGAGGGATGCTGATGTAGATACTTATGGCATCAAAGTAGGAGGCATACCAATCTCAAACCTTCGTTATGCAGACGACACCGCACTCCTGGAAACATCAGTAAAGGACATAGAAAAATTGGCAACAGCAATAGATGAAACTGGCAAAGACATGAATCTCAAACTCAACGTGAAGAAAACAAAACTTCTTGTCGCAGAGGCAGTAGAAAAGAGTAAAACATCACAATAGATGGAGAAGAAGTAGAACAGGTCGACCACTTCAAGTATCTGGGCTCAGTAAAAACATCAAATGCAAATTGCACGGCTGACATCAAAGCCAGGATTGGAATGGCCAAAGGAAGAATGAACGAACTTCAGGATTTGTGGAATGATTGAAACCTTCCAACAGAACTGAAAATGAAACTGATCAAGATACTGGTATGGAGTGTACTCCTTTATGGCCTGGAGGGCTGGACTATGACCAAAGCAGATGAGAACCGGGTGCTTGCTGCTGAAATGTGGTTCTGGAGAAGAATGCTAAACATCTGTTGGAAGGAAAAAAGAACAAACAGGAGCATCCTTGAGGAACTTGGTGTGAAGAGACAGCTGCTTGGAGAGTTGGTGACAAGAAAGCTAACCTACCATGGTCACATCCTTAGAGGAAGTGGCAGTGCATTAACACTCCAGATAATAGAAGGAAAAGGGAGGAGGAGGAGAGGAAGACAGAAGAAACAATGGTTTGACAACATCAAAGAATGGACAGGAATGAACCTAGTGCAAGCCAAGCGTCTAGCTCAAAACAGAACAGCTTGGAAGAAGGAGATAAGGAGATGCAGCCAGATGGTAGCCAATCGTCAGTAGTGACGGCGGCCGAAGAAGAAGAAGAAGTAACATTGGCTGAGGAGGACGCCCTCAATATTTTCAAAATTAGGTGTCTTACACAAATGTAATGTACTTTATTAAACTAACATCCCTGCAAAAATCAAGATTTTAGATACTGTAGTTTTGTCAAAATTTGAGATGTTGAATAAAGCGCTGGAACCGTCGTTTAATTATTACGATGGAAATATTAGTTGAACGCGTACACAATGTTAATAACAAAGTACGTACAAGGCGTGCGGGACAGCCACACACATCAAAGGGCTGTGCCGTAGCACAACCAATGGAGTGAAATGCATTGGCGACATCGGCGCTGATAGTAAATTCCAATTTTCTTTGCTTTAACTCAGTTGTTCCGTTTATGAAAAGAAATACTAATCTATTTTTTATGGAAATGTTACAACATGGCTTTAAATAATATGGGAATAAATAAAGAGAGTATACCTCCAAATCCTACTTACTAAGGTTAGATTGAATAAGCATAATCACTTTTACTTAACAATTACTTTTACAAACACAGATAGGGAGTTACAGCTATAGAATCTATAACTTAAAAGTTCCCCCTCAGAATTAAAACTAGAGAACCAGGACTCGACCGCCATCTTGATACAAGCATGGAGCAAAAGTTGGAGGTATATTCACCGTTCAGTTTCGATCAGAATGTGCTTGAGGCAATCGTTGTCATGCGAGTGTAACATCGCATACTAGATGCATTTGAGAGATTCACTTGATGCGTTCTGCACGTGTTACCTAAATGCCATAGTTCAGACGTAGCATTGTTAATTTTCATTCGTTTTCGGTCGGCAAGGACCGAATAACCCCCAATTTACCCCCTCCCCAGCTGATGGTGCTATTGTATGTGTCGGTATAGGGAGTCCAGGTTCTCTGTGGAAAAGGGGTATTTTTTTGACCAGTATAGCGTGGACAGCAAAATCGGCAAAATAGGGGGTATTTAATTGGCATTGTCCGCGAAATTCGGATAAAAGGGGTTTTGGGGAAAATCTGGTATTCGTCCGATGTCATCCCCTCAGCACCGGGCTCAGCACTCCCAGGAAGTAATGTCATCGTTGTGCCATCGCGATATAAGGATGTCAGCCCTGTCACGAGGAATGATTTGAAGTAGCCTAAATCTTTCAACGCCCCCGATTACGTCAATTGACTTCGGTGGGACTTACTCAGTTTGGCCGCTGATTCCATGGGACTTTTTTCGCGGGCTTTATTAATGACGCGCCGGCCTGCGGAGCCACGAGAAACTGGGTATCCACAAGTCTCTTTGAAATGGCACCCGATCATAAGATTATGAGCAGATGAGTATTTATGTATTGAACACCTTCTAGAAGATTGACTTAGTAACTTGTTCTTTACATCTCTCCCAATTGGGCGTGCTTTTAAGAAGTCTTAGTTACTTTACAGTTCCGGTTGGTTGCCCTATTTTTATATCAATATTGAGTGTCATTGAAAAGGGGTGTTTGAAATTCTAGTCATTGAAAACCACAAACTAGAAACGTCGCGGTTTTCGACGCAAGGCGTCGAATGGGATGCTTCCACCATGGGGCAATTTAGATTTAAATGTGTACAAATCCATTTTTAGTCATTTGACCTCCAATGACCCCTGGGTGACTCCAAAATGACATGCCAAAAATTTGGCTCTAAATGTTGACTGGTATGGTATGGCGTCCGTCAAATGACGAACTTTTATTAATCCTTGTCGACCCCTTCCGGGGTATGAAAGATGCATAAACATTACAAAGACAACAGAGGGCGCAATGGCGCCAAATAGTGCAGTCAAAAAAGATACATACATGTATTTCTTAGAGCTACAATGTATTATGTAATACAGATTTTACTTGTTAAAAACTAATACTAATTAAGGTTGTTTGCTATAAAAGAAAATAAATTTCTGAACAAATATAAATAAAATTGTATGTACAGGGTGAAGATAAAAATAAAATATTTAAGCACACAAGTAATAATACCAATTTTTAAACCATACAACAATATTCACAAAAGGATGAAAGATAAGTGAGTTGAATCATGAAAATTTTGTAATGATAATTTTGATGAATTTGCATAAATTTTTGAGCTCAGTATTGTTTGTAGAATTTAAAAGTTTGTGCATTTTCATAGTATTTGGGTTTTTGTAGTAATGTTTACTGATATACTTTTCTCTATCACTTTTAAAGAAACTACAGGTAAAGAGATAATGCATTTCATCACCCACTAAGTCTTTTGAGCAAAGGTTACAAATGTTGCTAACTTCATTGTTAAATCTTTTTAGATTTACAGGTATTCTAATATTACTACATCTAAACTTACACAATGCTAATCTATTACTATAATCTAAGTTAACAAGGTAATATTCAAATGATTTGTTTTCTTTGAATATCCTGTAATTGAGGCAGATTCTGTTACTATTTACATCATTGAGCCAGTTTTGTTCATCAATATCACTGATACGCTGATCAAGAGCACCTTTAAGCCAAGTTGAATTATGATTACCTTGCTCCAACCAAATGTATCCAAAACCATTTTGATTCAGAATGAGTTTGATTTTGTTAATCCATCCAAATTGATGTGTATTATCATTCTTTTCATGTACAGTTTTGATAAGACAATACAATGTTAAAGAATATTTACTCTTTTTACCAGTTACAAGTCTACTCCAGAAGTTGATCATTTTTTTATCAATTATGCTTTGCAGTTTATATTTACCGGTTTCTCCATATAACATACAATTAACAGTTTTTTTATTTACATTGAGAAGCCTTCTGAGAAAGTTTCGATAAAATATCTCAATTTGGTTAATATTTTCAACACCCCAAATTTCGCTTCCATAAAGTAATATTGGCAAGACCAGTGAGTCAAAGAGTTTGCAAGTGATATCAATTGGTAAATGAAGTCTGATTGACTTGGTCAATAATGCAAACATAGCATGCCTTGCCTGGCTGACTTGTTTATTAATACTTTTTTAAACTTTCCGTTATAATTAAAAACTATCCCTAGATAATTATAATCATCACAAACAATTAGCTTCTCATTACCATAGTGGAATAATGGTTTTCTTCTGATTTTCCCACGAGAAAATATTACAACTTTTGTTTTGCTTGAGTTAACAGCAAGATTCCATGTTTGACAATAACTATACAGAGAATTGAGAGCATTTTGAAGATCTTGTTCATTATCAGATAAAATAATTGTGTCATCAGCATATAATAAGACATATAATTTAAACCATATTTCAACATCATCGTTGCTTAAATTATTTAATACCATTTTGTTAAGGTTAATTAATCCTTGAACTCCATCTCTTCTGATAGAGGTTTCTAGGTCATTGAGAAAAATAGAGAATAATAATGGAGACAAGTTTTCGCCCTGGCGAACACCAACTTTAATACTGAATACATTAGATAAAGAGTCGTTTAACTTGATACATGACTTGGCCTGAGCATACATATTATAGATAACAGTTATTACTTTACCATTAACACCATTAGAAATTAACTTCGACCATAATGAGGATCTATTTACCATGTCGAAAGCCTTTTTATAGTAAAAAAAAGCACAAAAGAGTTTTTTCTTTTGCTTTAAATACATATCAATAATAGCATGAAGTGTGAAAACATGGTCAAGTGTAGAATAACCTTCTCGAAACCCGGCTTGTTCTTCGCCAAGGACACCGACACCTTCAATGTAGCTAGAAATGCGAGAATTTAGCACAGAGGTGAACATCTTACCAATACAGCTAAGAAGTGTGATGCCCGATAGTTGTTTGGGTCATTTGTAGCACCTTTATTTTTATAAATTGGAATTATATATCCTAGACACCAGGACTCTGGAATTAACCCTGTATCTAGCACAACATTGAACAATTTTGTAATTAGAGAAATTACAGAGTCCGGACAGTACTTAATAAATTCGTTGATAATGAGATCAGGTCCACAAGATTTGTTGTTTTTCAGTTTATTTTTTGCATTATGGACTTCATCAGGCAATATTGGGCTGTTGATAAAATCATTAATAGAGTGATTAATAGTTCTAGGATCAAAATTACTTTTATTTACATTTACATCATTACCAAGATTACTAAAGTATTCATGTAATTCATTAATATCAATATTAATATCACGTTTCTTTGTCTTGCAGTCAGCTTTGTTAATTAAATTCCAAAATTCCTTTGGGTTATTAGTATTCAAATTTCTAAGTTTAGATGAAAATTTCTTTAAAAAATCTTTTTTTGCTCTTTTGATGAAATTTTTATACTTTTTAGTTTCAATCTTCAGCTTTAGTTTAGATTCATTTGTTTTGGTTTTTGACAATTTATTTTTAAGTTTCATAAAATCAGCACGTTTTTGTCTACACTTCAAATCAAACCAAGGTTTATTATTTGAACTGGAGCTTTCAATTCTGTTAGTTTTAGTTTGTTTACTCTTTTTTTTTTTAAATACCTGTTTTAACAGCTGGTGCGATAAGTAATTCACAAAATTCATCAGATAATTTATCAATATCTAATTGAGTTGTATCCTCAAAGCAAATGTCATTCAACTTCTTGTGAAATTCATTAATTTTATGGATGTCAAAATTATCTTTGTATTGACTATGTGAACTTGAACACCATTTTGTAATTAATTTTTCATTGTTTTGTTTCTCATCGTCTAGTATTGCATTACCAGTATTAATTTTATTTCCTTTATTAGTGTTTATAACTTTAATATTAATATTACTTGGTTTAAACATTACATGAATAAGCTTATGTTTATCTGAAATACATGTGTCTAAATCATGTATCACAAATTGTTTAACAAGGGGAAGTAAACACGGAGAAACAATAATATAATCAATTGTCCTATGGACGCAATAAGTAGACCAAACACAACTATTGCCGGAGCTGGATCTTTACCATCCGAATCTTTTATTTCCTTTCATTTACACAGTTGATCAAGTGTCAACTGTGTTCTTCATACTTAATTTAATATCACATATCACCTCAGACAGCTATATCATCTGAGAGTATACACAGTTGACAGGAAATCAACTGTCTATATTATCTTCATACTCTTAATATCACTTCAGACAGCTATATCATCTGATATTTTAAATAGATATAAATTCAAATTCATTAGCGCCTCAGACAGCTATATCATCTGGCTTAAATTCAAATTCATTAGCGCCTCAGACAGCTATATCATCTGGCTTAAATTTAAATTCATTAGCGCCTCAGACAGCTATATCATCTGGCTTAAATTCAAATTCATTAGCGCCTCAGACAGCTATATCATCTGGCTTATTCTTTAAAAGCAATATATATCAATCATTGAAATCATATATGTATCAGACAGCAATATCATCTNATACCCTTTTTACGCAATCAGACNGCTATATCATCTGATGCCATTTATGGTCCTGAAGTGAGACGACCCACTTCAAATCCCAAACAGCATATTTGGCTTGGACCTAATCATTACTCATTTCCGAATTAGGACAACCCCATTCAATTTCCAAACAGCCTAATTTGGAATTGACATTAAATATTAAGTATGTGAAAACATTCCCAATGACTTGCTCAAATGCAGCAATGTATCTCCATTTTGATTCATATATTGGACAAAATGGTAAAAAGCAAAAGAAACAATGCCATTTAATATCATATTTTTTATAAAGGGAGTGGTGGGTGGGTTTTAAAATTTTCCTGACCTCTTCGGATGGTATCGAAACAGCTTATGAATTTTCCCGGCAACAATTTCTGGGAAAACAGCCACACCCCCAGAACCGCTGCCTATGATTGGCTACTGGCACGCGACTCGACACAGGCATGGATGCACAACAGGTGTCGGACTGATGTCACAACACGCATGGCACCACCTTTTATTGATCTACAGGACAATGAAACCCTTTTCAACAAAACCCAGGGCTTATTACGCTAATGACAATTTTGGTTTTGATTGAAGTTTGCTCAATCAAAACCCGATTGTCCTATGGACGCATAATAAGTAGACCAAACACAACTATTGCGGAGCTGGATCTTTACCATCCGAATCTTTTATTTCCTTTCATTTACACAGTTGATCAAGTGTCAACTGTGTTCTTCATACTTAATTTAATATCACATATCACCTCAGACAGCTATATCATCTGAGAGTATACACAGTTGACAGGAAATCAACTGTCTATATTATCTTCATACTCTTAATATCACTTCAGACAGCTATATCATCTGATATTTTAAATAGATATAAATTCAAATTCATTAGCGCCTCAGACAGCTATATCATCTGGCTTAAATTCAAATTCATTAGCGCCTCAGACAGCTATATCATCTGGCTTAAATTTAAATTCATTAGCGCCTCAGACAGCTATATCATCTGGCTTAAATTCAAATTCATTAGCGCCTCAGACAGCTATATCATCTGGCTTATTCTTTAAAAGCAATATATATCAATCATTGAAATCATATATGTATCAGACAGCAATATCATCTGATACCCTTTTTACGCAATCAGACAGCTATATCATCTGATGCCATTTATGGTCCTGAAGTGAGACGACCCACTTCAAATCCCAAACAGCATATTTGGCTTGGACCTAATCATTACTCATTTCGAATTAGGACAACCCCATTCAATTTCCAAACAGCCTAATTTGGAATTGACATTAAATATTAAGTATGTGAAAACATTCCCAATGACTTGCTCAAATGCAGCAATGTATCTCCATTTTGATTCATATATTGGACAAAATGGTAAAAAGCAAAAGAAACAATGCCAACCAAGGACCTAATCTAGGGACTTGCCTAACTCCCGAAAGAGGAAGGTCCACATCCACAGTTTATCATTACTGCAAAGACATAGGGTGTACAAGGCTACTGAATTTTGAAGCATTTGAAGCATTGAGAACAGTTGGTGCTCCCTTGAATTTACTAACAACAATACCGGATAGCTGAAAATTGGAAAGTAAAAACCTGGACAAAAAACTCGTGTGAGAAAAAACAGGAAAACCTCCCAATGGCAGCGTGTATCTGTTCTAGTTACTAAAGAGCATCCCTACCAGGAACATGCCATGAAATGCATTGATCAGTTAAATTTGGGATATATAGTGCAGTGCCAACCCACAGACCTCTGCACATTTTACATTAATTTGAAAATGCATTATCCCAGCTTCTATTTCAATTTAACCAATCATTTAACTGATCAGGGCTGAATGATATGAGCTTACAGTTCTGCCCGTTTTGTGGTCATATTTATGGCCCCAGTAAATCTAACAATATAAAAATATTGTGTAAAATGGCACTCCACTTTGCTGTCCATAGCAATATTTGACCTGCATTTTGCACCCCTTTACCTGGACATTTTGAGCCTTTATTAAGGTTTAGAAATATGCTTTTTATGTGTCCTATTACCTTACATATATACACCATTTTTCACATATTTGTGTTTATTATAACCTGTAGAATAGGCTAGCAAATATCAATCCCAAGCAAATTTCCAATTCGTTAAGACATTAACATAGATGATACCTGTATATTTTGCCTTTTTAAATCCAATGTTTGCAATTTTGTATTCATCTGGGCCATTTACACGATTACCCTCTTCATTATTAAAGTGGTGCAGTAATACTCAATTGTGGCCTTTAAATCATTTCATGCATTTCTGCTATCAATATTTAATTATTCAATGTTCATTGTTCAATCACTATTTTCTTCTTATAATTGCCACCTATGACAGAGTTTTAGGTGTTGATTATACATGTACCAATGCATCAATTGACATTGCTGCTTTTTGAAGTGTGGCGACTTCTCAAGAGTGATATCATCTATACTGCAATAAGTTTTATTTCGATTATCGCTTTATTGTTTGATAAATTGTCAAATGCCAATATCGTTATCTGACTGTATCTTTTATTTTTCCTATGCAATTGCTTTTTAGTAAGCCGCCACGATGTATAATATCCGTTGTTTGTAACATCACTTTACATCATCACTGTAACAATTCATGTGTTTTTCTTCTTGGATCTTACATAGCCCCTGGCCATTGTTGTCAGTCATTCTCGTCATCCATTGTAATTCGCTGTCGTAGAGCACATAGTAACCATTGTAGTAATTTGGGTTCATACGTCTGTTCCCAATTTTAATATGCCATAGGCTTTGTGTTGTGCTCATTTTGATCAATGGTTCGTACAAAGATACTGATACTTCCAACTTATTGTAGCCATGAGTTGACTCAGATACTAGGTGTTGAATCTGATAGCTTCCGATAACAAAATGTTCAATGTATCACCTTCCCTGCATTCTTATACAGTCTTGCACCAGTTTGAAGCCACCATTAATTACAAGTTTCCGGGACATGACAAGCTTCCATTTCTAATCACCAGCATTAATTGTCCGTGGTCTTATGAATTTTACCTCAGTACTGTAACAATTCATGTGTTTTTCTTCTCGGATCTTACATAGTCTTGGCCATTATTGTCAGTCATTCTCATCATACATTTGTAATTCGCTGTCGTAGAGCGTGTTAGTAACCATTGTTGTAACTTGAGTTCATACGCCTTCCCCCGCATTCTTATATACAGTCTTTCAGTTTCGTAGCCACTATTAATTCCAAGTTTCCGGGACATGCCAAGCCTCCATTTCTAATCACCAGCATTAAGATATCCATATTCTGAAATAAATTAGAAAAAACAAAGACAGAAAGGGAACCAACTCGCCATACATGCACATGTAAACATTATATGTATATGTACATTGTATTATTGATTGGTGATTTATCAAAATGAAATATGAATGACATGAATGAATGAATGAATGAATGAATGAATGAATAAATATGAATGAAAACAAAGTTATTTTATTCCTATTAGGAAACATGTAGGAGCTCCTGCTGTTACTAAAAAGTATTATTATTAAAAGGAGAAAAAGTGTTTTGTCACTGCTGTCTTTTCCCAACCCATTACTTAATTCTCATTGCATTTTTCCTTCCATTTTTGCTTACTTGTTTGATTGCTTCATTACTTCCTGCTTCCAATTAAACTTGCAACCTAAATTTACCTTTTGAATTGTTAACTTGCGATATACCCCAATCTCATGAGTTCCCAAAGTTTCATAATTTGCCATCCCAATGATCACAATTGACCTTCATTATTGCACCCTTTCACCACCTTTCATGGCCTCCAACCCTTTTTTGACATCCATTGATATTATATAAATACTAATTTGATCATCAGGTGACCCTACATTTCATAAAATGTCATTTAACTTTAGCTATATATTTGCCATTCGATGTCCTTTGATGACCTATATTTTTATTTTTTTTTTTATTATTATTATTTTTAAAATTTTATTTAACCTTAAGTTTTTTGCAATTCCATTGATCTTGCCTTATATATTTTGACCCGCAAGAAATTGTGCCTCTCCATTGTGTTCTATGTTACCATATTTCATGAAAATCCTTCTCCTGACTTGTGTTGACTTTTTACATACATTTTTTGACTTGCAGTTCTGAAATCCAAAAATCTTAGCCTATTTAACCTCCGATGATGTTGATAGACCGCCAGAATTGTTTTTGTTTTGTTTTGTTTTGTTTTTGTTTTGTTTTTGGTTTTTTTTTCAATCATTATTTATTTATTTTTTTTTTTTTTCATTATTTATTTATAGCTATTATTATTATTTTCCTATTTTTTATTCATCTATATTTTTTTTTTTTTTTTCGTTATAAATCATTTTTTTTTTTTTTTTTTAATTATTATCAATTTCTTTTTTTTTTCCTTTATTTATTTGCTTTTATTTAATTATTTATCTATTTTCCCCTATTTTTCATTTCATTTATTTATTATTATTATTATTTATTTCGTTCTTACCTTTATTTTGCCCCCTTTTCTGAATTCTAACACCCATTCCCTATTTCCGGACCTATTTTCCCCATTTATTAATTTACGTTCTTGTGCTTTTTCTCCATCTTAAGAAACCAACATCTTATTTGATTTCAGCATGACCTTGAACTGAGATGACCAACAAAAATTGCATCTGTCAATAATTTGTGTTCCATTTCCTGACCTCACTCCCGATCAGGCGGGATTTTGCTTAAATGTATTATGCAATCCTATTCATATTCACCGCGTTTCCTAAAAAAAACCCCGATCTATATTCATGTATTTATTTTTAATGACCTTGAACAGCCATCAGACCAAGGTATTCAATACTACGTCACACCAAATTATGTAAGCCCCGCCTCACTGAGCAACTAGGGTCACCCACATGTTGGAGGGCAAACATCAAACTGCTTGCATGAACGCGATCTAGCTGTGTTTTTAATGCAATGTCTAAAGTAAATTGTGTTGTGATAATTTAACTCGCCGAAATTCGTGAAATTTTCAATCAGTTTTTCTTATTTGTTAGAAAAACCATGTATCAATTATAACAAGTAACGAAAAACCCACTACGGATGAAATAACAATTTTGATTTACAATTTGGGGATGACGACGGAAATCTAGAAAGCATAACCCGGAAGTTTTGTGACAACAACAAACTCGTATCCCAGCGAATCGTCAAAATTTACATCAATATTTTCGCCCAAATTGGTGAATTATGTAACTACTATAGCTCGATAGTCAAATTTATTGATCAAATTTTATTACGGTACATTAAACCTAAACAACCTCAATTATAATCGTGTCAAAGATTCTATGCCTGTTTCATTCATAAAAAGAGCGATCACATGATCTCAACCTCGATTTCAGTAAATTGATTCACTGGATTTTAATAAACAATTATTCGCATGGCTAAATATGAAGTCGGTTTTCACCGGGGCTTTTGATTAATGTATACAGACCCATTTAACAGCTTAGATTAATTATATCAACACATCAAATTCCCATCAAATCACCGCATCTAATTCATAATCATGTCTACTATAATTTTCTCACCCTTGTTTTCCAAGTATCGCCATGATTACGTTTGTCCAATCTCGGCGTCTGAATACAAGATGGCGCCTTTTCTTGTCACTTCACCGCTGACGATACGACAAATCCACGATGATAAATACTAGATTGTCAACTTGTTAAAACCCGAAGTCACGGCACTGTTTAGTCAACCACCATGAATAAATGTCGATTTTACAACATCACTTTTTACGTCCATAGCGACTAATGTGAAGAATATTGACTTTTCGTACATCTTTCAACCCATTGTACACGATGGATACCGTCGGAAGTTCAAGTTCTATTTCGGTTCGCAATATTTTACGGGTTATATCCTTCTTTATTTTGCGAAATTAATACACGATATCCCAATCGTTATTTCCAATTTCTGTCTCCAAAACACTTGGTGACGTGCCGTAGGCTTCCTTCAAAGTTAAGTTTATCTCAATTTTAAAATTTTCCTGACCTCTTCGGATGGTATCGAAACAGCTTATGAATTTTCCCGGCAACAATTTCTGGGAAAACAGCCACGCCCCCAGAACCGCTGCCTATGATTGGCTACTGGCACGCGACTCGACACAGGCATGGATGCACAACAGGTGTCGGACTGATGTCACAACACGCATGGCACCACCTTTTATTGATCTACAGGACAATGAAACCCTTTTCAACAAAACCCAGGGCTTATTACGCCAATGACAATTTTGGTTTTGATTGAAGTTTGCTCAATCAAAACCCGATTGTGCTGCTACCATTCGCACTGACACATGTGAACTCACCATTAATTGCGTCATCTCCCATTCTACCATTAAGAAATCTTAGATCAAAATTCTTACACATATCTACTAGTTTATAACCATTGTTATTTACCTTAACATCACAGTTCTTACGTGTACAATTTAAACCAAGAGTTTCTAGATTCTCTAAAGTATCAAGATTTTACGGTTAACAAAAGATAAATCAATGTCGTTAACATGATCCTCAACATTAATAAAGTCCTCAAGTGATCCTGTTCTTGCGTTAAAGTCACCAAGTAGAATTATTGGTAAATCATAATTGCTGTTAAGATCAATTAAATCCAGCTGAACATTTTCAAAAATATCACAATCATAATGAATAGAACCCTCATGTGGAATATAAGCTGCACCAATCAAGCATTCAAAACCGAGTAATTCTTTTTCAATTTTAAACCACATAATTGAGTCAGAGTTTGTAGGTTTATCAAATACATTGACAAGATGAAAAATGCTAGATTTTACAAATATGCCAATACCATGTGTTCCTCCATATTTGAGTGAATCTTTGCTTTTCATCGGAATAAACTTATAACCTGCAATATTGATATCATCATAATTTGATGCACTTATTTTAGTTTCTGTTACACAAATACAATCAAAATCTTTCACAGTTTCTTCCAGAATACCAAGTTGCAGTTTACTTCTTAGTCCGCACACATTAATTGTTGCAATATTAAATCCTGGTAACGAGGCTTTAGGTGAAATACAGTAGTTATGATCAATATGATTATTCAAGTTAATTCCAGTTTTGCAGTTGTTTATATCATTGGAGTCATTTAATGCATTGCTGCCATTGTTATTGTTACTGATATTTACATTTTCAAGATGAGAGTCAAAGGGGCCGTGCCTGTCCTATATTGCGTATTCCTGTAGACCCAGCTTCTCAAGGTTCAGCTCATCCACACCCAACTTGAACAAATCATCTGGTGATTCAAGGATAACATGTTTCCCATTTGCAAGATTGCAATGGATCTTCCCATTTGCACTATTCACACGTTGAACTCCAGGCACACTCTTAGCATAGGCTAGTAATCTTGCTCTAAGTGGGGTAAGATCATCATTGAGATAGATCTTCCCTTTGTACAAGGGATTGTCTTTAAGTTTTTTCCTGCTTTGCATGAGCTTATCCTTTGATCTTCTTGAGATGAACTTAAACAGAACAGGACGAGCCTTGTCACCACCTGGTTTGCCCACTCTGTGGGCTACGGAGATATCTTCCTTCTTAATCTGTACGTCAATAGCATTACCAATGTCAATAAGCTCATCAATTAACTTATCTTCATTGTCACCAACTTCACCTTTAATACCTGCAACACGGATGGTCTCGCGGCGTGAATACTGTTCAAGTTTATCATAGTTATAGTGGCTGAGTAGAGAGAGACGTTGAAACTTCTCTTCCTTAGCTTCTTCTCTCTTTTGATTCTCCTCGAAAGCATGCTTAGTGGCTTGGTTGACTGCCTCGGCCACCGATGCAACTATTACTGGTACCAGTTTGTTCAATACACTTGACACAATATCCTCGATGTTGCTGTTATTACTGTTACTACCACGCTTTGGTTTGTGACTGCCTGTCGAATTCTGCGACTCTGCCATGCTCGGCATGATTTTGGAAATTGTCTCTTTTACAATATCCTCGAGGCTTTCAACTTTCCCTGTGTCACACTCTAAAGGAGTATCCATCCCCTGAAGCTCTAAGATAGAGTTGTTTAAATCTGATCTAAATCGTTTTTGGCCATATAACTTGACAGGAGTAGATGTCCGTTTGGCCTTTGCCGCCATTGCCGCTGCTGAAGACTAGCAAGTTTCATGCCCATACGAGCAATTTTATAAATTTGACCTTATATGACCCCTGGGTGACCCCGAAATGACCTTCTAAAAATTGGCTCCAAATGTTGACTGTACCTACCAAGTTTCAGGCCCATACAACCAATTTTATTAATTTGACCTTAGATGACCCCTGGTGACCCCGGATGACCCCAAAATGACTTTCCAAAAAATTGACTCTAAATGTTGACTGTACCCACCAAGTTTCATGCCCATAAGACAATATTTAGTAATTTGACCTTAGATGACCCCTGGGTGACCCCGGATGACCACCGAAATGACCTTCCAAAAATTTGGCTCTATATGTTGACTGTACCCACCAATTTTCATGCCCATACGACCAATTTTATTAATTTGACCTTAGATGCCCCCTGGGTGACCCCGGATGACCCCAAAATGACCTTCTAAAAATAAAAAATTGACTCTAAATGTTGACTGTATCCACCAAGTTTCATGCCCATAAGACAATATTTAGTAATTTGACCTTAGATGACCCCTGGGTGACCCTGGATGACCCCAAAATGACCTTCCAAAAATTTGGCTCTAAATGTTGACTGTACCCACCAAGTTTCATGCCCATACAACAGTTTTTAATAATTTGATCTTAAATGACCTTTGACCTCAGTATATGACCTTGAACCCCACCCAAATAAAAGTAGCCAGAGTTTTTGACCATGACCCACCTATCCTGAAAATTTGAAGTCAATCCGCCCATCCATGCCCGAGATACAGCCTCCGGACGGACGGAAGCTCGGACATTGCAAAAACACACTACGGACGGACGGAAGCTCGGACATTGCTTGTTTGTTTGTTTACCCAGGTTGGTCCGTGAGGAACACATGCTAATCCATGGAAAACCATGGACCGTTCCAAGCTCATACAAATGCACAAGCCTGGATAGCCAGTGTAGGCTAATATATGCATGCTGGCCTAGATAGCTTTGATAAACAAAGCAAGAAATGGAAGAAAATAGCTAGGAAAAAGGGAGAAGGCCACTCCCAAACACAATTGTACCATTTTACTCTTAGCCCTTACTTCCGTGAGAAAGGAAACTCCCTGCAAAAACAGTATGCCTTAAAAGGGGCATAAAAAGGGATTGTTTCTGGTCAAATTTTGTCCTCAATTTTGCATGAAAAATGGGGTAAATTGGGGGTAAATTTGATGAAAAATCATTGCAAAAAGGGGTCTTTGAAAGATTTGGTAACTCTCATGGTTGTCAAATTGTGTGTTGAGTTGGGGGTATGTGGTGGTATAGGGAGTCCAGGGTCTCTGGTTTCAATTGTGTGGTTCCACAAGACTTTTTGAAATAAATCAAAAATGTTTCACGAAATGTAAAAAGTTATTTGCAGCATTATTTGTGACGTGTCATGTCAAAAGGAGACACTTTTGGGCAGGTTATCAATTTTGAGGTTTTTACATATCTTAAATATCTAGATATTTTGCTCCACAATGCCGTTTACCCCAATGAAATCGAACATTCCTAAGCGAAGATATTGAGTTCGTAAGTTATGGTATTATAAAATTTGAAATAGAGATATCGACCTTTAAAAAATATTATTGACAATGTTTAGAGTAGGAATTACCTAGAAAACTGTCTCAAAAAAATACAAGTTGCCAGTTATATTCCGGTCTGAAACTATCAGACAATATTTTAAACATTAATAACATCACAAATTCCCAACAAACCCAAATTGTGAAAAAATCTTGCCCGGGCAGATTTTTGGCTATTTCTCCATTTACGATCCTGCCCAAAAGTGTCTCCTTTTGACATGACACGTCACATTTGTTTTACACATGTATAGACCTACTCTCTAAATGTAAAAGAGTGAAAAACCACTCTAAAAGAGTGAAATCTCACTCCAAAAAAAGAGCTGCCAGGGAGACCCATCTTTTAGAGTGAAGTTTGCTCTCAAAAAAGAGTGAAAAAATTCACTCCGGAAAAGAGTGAATCAGAAAAGAGCATTTATTTATTTATTTAGGCCTATTTTATATACAAGAATATCATAGCAGTTCATAACAACTACTATGTGCTTCAAATTGTTGTAAGGCTAGGCCCCAGGCTAGGGTAGGGCCCGATCTAGGAATGTTGAACTGCATGGTCTAAAGCTTAAGCACCGGTACATACGCAATGTGTCGAATTCAGTGTGGGATGAATGATGAAAAACTATGAATTTAGTGAAGCTAATAGTCAAACTGTTCAACGGTAAGTACACTTAGGTGTAGGACATAATACTTGGCATTTACCATGTTTATAGACCACAGTCTGGAGAAGCGGTTAAGCGTGAAGCGGCGTAAGGCCAAAAAAAAAAAAAAGGTTCGTCTCAAAACTGACGCGCACGTTTGTAAAATCCCACAGATTTGACAAAAAACAAATGCGGAAATTTTTTTTATTTCAAAAAAAAAAATTTTTTTTAGTTTTTTAGGCAAAATTACTGCAAAAATTTGATTTTTTTTCTCAAAATACCATGAAAAAAAGTCGGGAATAAAAAACAAAAAAAAAAAAAAAAATTGCATTTCGCATTTGTTTTTAAATTTCTCGTGAGCTTTGAGACAAACCTTTTTTTTTTGGCCTAACCTACATGTACATATGCGTTCATGTATACCGGCAACTGGGCCAGTAACAAACTGCACACATATGGACATATGACTTACTGCTGCCGTTGTCTCCACGGTTGTTTGATGTATATAGAATTGGCTTCATTATTAAGCAAATGCAAACTATAGGTGGCGCTATTTATCCTAAATCATATTTCGTAATTTGCAAGGGGTAGGTAATCAATACTGCCATTAAAACAGATGGAATAGGTGAAACAAGCAACAAAGAAATTTTATAAACATATTTCATCAAAAAATAATACTAGGAATTATTTGTATTAAAGCTTGAAAGAGTAATTTGCAATAACTAAATAGCGCCACCAATCTTGTCATAAAATATACATGATATTTTGTTTGAAAAACTAATAAATGATCACATCAAACAACTGTGTCTCCAGACCAAGTGTATACTTGCTACGAGTTATGACCTACACATAAATGTAATCACTATTGAGTATGCCATCTATTCCTTCATCAAATCCGCTTTCTTTTTGCCATTCATTCACACACTGTTCGCCATCTTGTTACACAAGTTCAACAAATATCGGCCAATTTTCGGCGCTTCTGATTGGCTGACAGTTTACTCCAAGAAAGAGTGAGATTTTGAGCCACTCTGTGAGCGAGTGAGGCTCACTCGAAATCGCAAGTGAAATATGTGTACTGTTTTCACTCTTTTAGAGCTAAAACCCACTCTATTAGAGCTAACTTAAATTCACTCTGAAATTCAGAGTGGGTTTTCACTCTTTTACATTTAGAGAGTATAAATAGCAGCACTCAGTCACAATGGTTCATTATGTAAAAAGAGGCTGAAATAGTTGCATCTATAGGAGTCAACTCTCAAATAATACAGTATTTAGCCAGGCCTATATTCATGTGTTTGTTAAGAATGGACTCAGGTGCAACTTTTAAAACAGCTTTTTTTGCATAATGAAACATTATGAATGAATGCATGATGTATGATGCTATAAATTTGTAAAATATATAATTTTAACATTTCATAAAAAAAAATTCAATTCATTTCAAATAATGTTGGGGGAACTAATAGAGATAGACAGACAGTCATACATACAGATATACCAGAAAGGTCAAAGCCAATGTCATTTTGGGGTCATTCAGGGTCATCCGGGTCAAATTGCCATAGATTGTTGCAGATTCATAAAATTGTGTGATATCGACCACAGATGCGAGACCAAAAATTTCAAGGTCATTTTTGATTTATTTCAAAAAGTGTTGGGGAGAACTTATAGAGATAAACAGACAGTCGAGCAAACAAACATATTCAGAAAGTTCCACAAACAGAGTCACATACCTAAACTTGTATATCCAGAGCCCTTGTCCCACAGCTCTATGAACTGCTCTGCTTTCACCAAACTGACTTCGTTGATAACTAACTCTACATTCTTTCTGTTCGGACAATGGTTTGGTGCTTTAGGCGATATGTGCGCTGCATCCCAACTAACACTGCCTGATGACCCTACACATCGGTTTACACTCTCGTCTCTGTTACTAGGTGATGTTAAAAATGGCTCCACACCTGGTTCCACTCCAGGTGTCAGCATTTCAACAATTGATGGTGGTAATGCTCGCCCTAAATTGTGTGGGTTACGATACGCAATGCCATCGATGAGTCCTTCGTTAGTAACCGGCATATTGAAGTAGAACAACGAGGGCGGTCCGACGTGAAGTGAGATAACATTGGACGCATCTCTGATGTAGTTTGAGTATCGTGGGAATGGTGTCATATCAGGGCGGGGTGATATCAGACCTTGGTAGCCAATGAGGAAGAGCCCATTTGAGTCTGTTCGGTAGCCGTCTATTCGGTAAATTCTGTATGCTGTTTCTTGGCGACCTCGCCAAAATACCTGATCAAAGAAAACAAATTGTATGAGGTAATAATTTATTATATTGAGTCCACACCACAAAATGTACTATTCTACTTGCAACCCACACTCCCCCTGTGCAAGATTTAGCTGGTCTTCAACAGAGGGAGTATGAGTTTCAAATAGAATCAACAATTAGGAAATTAGACAAATGCACTCCAGTTGTGTAAGGTATAGGTAAAGGCATATACTGGAGGAGTACGTGCTTCAAAATAATTAACCATATAGACAAGGCATATGTGACCATCCACCACAACTGAGCCCGGATGTCGCCAGTGCCACTATTGAGATATGCTCCATTGAACTTAACAATAAACAATAGGAAACAAAGGATTTATTGACTGTTTTATTGATTTTTCACTACTTAAATGTCAAGTACTATAGACATGATATACATCATTTTAAAGCTAATTTCAAGCAGAATATTTTGGTTGAATATCTCAAAAATGATGATTGGCGACTTCAGGGCTTAGTTGTGCTGGATGGTCACATATAGCCAATTCCATTAAATTTTACAAAACAAACTTCTCCTGTAGAAGAATTCTCTTAAATCTCCCACATGGGGTGTGTGCATTTCAAATGGAATAGCTCAATAATATTATTACACCCTGTGCTCTCCTACTAAAAAAGGTTTCAGCTACTTTTAACAATACAAACTATCGGTCCACTTTTCCTATTCTACTCCGTATTAAACCAGATGACCTCTACAAACCCCTGCGTGATACGCTATAGGACCAGCAACAGCCGTCGCCGGTTTAGTGTTAAAATCGGGAAAATTGTAATAGTCACAATTTATGCTAAGGTGTATATGGATTTCATATACATTTGTACACTTTGTGTATTTTTTTCGTGAATTTTGATGGCTGTTATACACACCGCCCGATTTTTTGTGTATAAAAAATACGACAAAATCACCCATACCACAAAACACGTGACCTTGCAAAGGACTGAGCTAGTCTCGCAATGCACAGCAGGTCTCTGCAGAAAAACTGCCCTGGAAAAGTACTGTAGCGTCGCAGCAAATATGCTAAGGGTGTCTGAACCTAGTTAACGGTTTATATTAACTAAATTTACCCTAGTTTACTTCAACAAGTAAACTATAAGACCCGACCATCAGTTTCAAATTGATATCGGTCAGATATTTCAGTAAGTTTTCAGGTCAAAATTTCTCTGCATATCTTATCAGGTCACGTTCACTCAAGGTTATGGAACGCTGTTCTCCACATAGGATATTTTGGTTGGTTGCAGTTTTCAGCGGGTATGATTTTATATTTTTTTACTACGTGGCATGATTTTATATGCTGCTTTTTTGTTTACTTTAATAAATATAATGATTACTCTTACTTATATTTGTCTTTGGATGAACTACAGAAAACATATCAGTTACTACACTTTACATTTCAGCGCATAAAAACTATATATTTGTCTACTCTTTGTTATACCATGGTATCGGAAATTAGAAATTTGGGTTCATGTAATATTTTATTTTGGAGAGTGTACAGTTTGTAAGTTGCAGGGTATGTGAAGGGTTGTTCCAGTATACAAGAGACAGGTCAATTCAATCTTTTTACTGTGCGGCGCATAGGCGCGACCTTTGTCCCACCAAACGTCTATTAATTTGGGTTAATCGCGACCTTCCATGATATACCAGGTTCAACAGCAACAATAACCGAAGGACGACCTTGCTACCATTTACCATCCATTCAGACTGTACCATTATTCACACGAGTAGGTGGCCGCACAGTAAAAAGATTGAATTGACCTGTCTCTTGTATACTGGAACAACCCTTCACATACCCTGCAACTTACAAACTGTACACTCTCCAAAATAAAATATTACATGAACCCAAATTTCTAATTTCCCTGTGGTTTGTATTTTTATTCATGCTCTATAACATGTAAACAATAAACCACTTGACATGTGACATCATTGCCCGGCAATATGTGTGTGAATTATGACAATTTCCATTGTTCTTTGCCCTGCAGTGTCTGTACGTACCGTAGTTTGCTCAGGGCATGTGAATCTTATTGCCCACCACATTTCATATATAACAAGAAAGCCACTGAACAGTGTAGCAGTTTGTTCAAGCATATCGATAGACCAGTCCCTCACCTTTGTTGATAAATAATGATGTCAAGTGGTCTAAAAGTACCCTCCTTTCCCTGCATTCTAACAAAATACAAACAAACAGACAGACACTAACAACAAATTACCTACATACCAGATTAAGATTATTTAGTGGAAAAGCAGCCACCCCATTACTAGACAGCTCCACAAACTCTCCAACATCCTCAGCCAGCGATTGAACATTGACCTCATTGATGACCACAGGGAGCACAGGGCAAAGGTTATCTGAGCCTGGTGATGACTGGCCAATTGTGAACCCAAGTTGTTCTGATGCTTGATGAGAGAAACAGCGAAGGATAGATCTGTCTTCTGCAAATAATAATAAAATGGACTAAAATTTGAAAAATATGAAAGAATCAACACTCTTAAATCATTTTTTCAAACTAGAGATAAAGACCATGCAAACAATTTTGATGCCTCAGAACATGATGTCATAATGTATTTACTAAAAATACCAAACCCTAACCTGGGATCCAAATCTACTGCTGATCTATTTTTGATAGAATTTTCTATTGTAAGACTGCTACATATTAAAAACATCCACAGACTTATTTTTGATAGAATTTTCTATTGTAAGACTGCTACATATTAAAAACATCCACAGACTTATTTTTGATATAATTTTCTATTGTAAGACTGCTACATATTAAAAACACAGACAGGAACTTGCACCATGTTTTCACAGACCACCACACATATAGTTTATTCTTGCTATTATATAAATTCTGAAAATCCTATTGCAATAGGACAAAATTCCATTGCATTACAATTAGTCACATTTTGTGAACCATTTTGCCGCAAATTATGTAACAGACAATTCAGGGCCGTAGCAAGGTTGTAAAATGTGGGGAGGCCATGACAAATGTGGGGCGGCCAAAATACAAAAGATATAAAGAAAATCATAACAAATTTCTCAAAAAGTGGGGCGGCCATGGCATCCCCGGCCGCCCCGCTTGCTACGGCCCTGAGACGGTTAGACCTGAGATGAAAATACCAACAGTAGGGATGACCACTGTTAATACAGTTTCCACTAGAACGATTTTTCATTTACTGTGTGCGTGCACTCACACACGTATTGTCTATGGAGAAAGTGATCGATACAAGAAATCCCAGGCCTGTTAAATGGCGCACATACTTGTTTTGATCCAAATGTGGGCCTATATCAGGGTGTTTCAAGAAATTCCTGATTCCACAACATTAACCAAACTTTTTCCTGTTTGGTCAGTAAATAGAGAGGACCTTCCTTCATGAAGCGATCAACTTTTTTAATGAAAAATTTAATGAGATGAGAACTACAACAGGTTGAAGTGACACCATTCCGTGCATCAGGTGTTCAAACGCAATTATCTCCGAATTTGGAGTGAATCAGACAAGCAAACTTACATACTCATAAAATTTAACTATTTTTGAAGACAAAATGTGCAGGATGTTAAGAAATTTAAGAATGTTTAAGCCTACGCATGCCCATCTCAAATCTTTTACTTCCCGTGCACTACTCACTACCTAGTCTGTGTTACAGACCGTGTACCTATATCCATAGGGAGAGAAACTACTGGGAACCACACACTCGGAAACCATAGTGGGCACATGCACACACAGTGTATTGCTCAATGTAGTAAAGATAACCTTTGAGTTGGAGCAAATTTCTCAAAATTGGTAGTGATTAATGTTACCAAACTTATGCCATGATGAAATATAATAATTTTTGAAGATAAAATGTGCTGACCTTAAAAGATTGAACAATGTTTAAGACTACCGCTATTCATTTGAAATAATGCACTTATTGTTCATCTCCTCTATGGAGATATTTTCCATGGCGGCCATCTATGATCATGCTTGAGGTTTCACCAAACAAACCATGGGTTTTGAGGTCTTATATTTTTTGTTGTATGTCAACAAAATCGATTAAATTTTCAGGATGATCTTATTTTCATGTTGTTATAAGCAAATATAATGTTCCAGATAACGCTAGTTAATAAATACATTAAGAAAAAGTACCTTAAAGTTGCACTTTCTGTTAGTATTCCTTTTTGGACTTTAACTTTTAACATGTTCTAGCAGCCCTATATAAAACTGTGACACTCGAAAGGCCATATCTCTGGAATGAAACGTCCGATTAAGATTATTTAAACGCCAAAATGTTTCTTTCATCAATTCCAAGCCAATAAGTTAGGTCTGAATCAATTTAAATGTACTTCAATTTTTAGTGGACATGCCTACCAACAGGGATCGAAAGCATGGCCCAATTCACCTGTGTGCAATGAGCCAGGTCTGTTAATGTTACGGCTTTATGTGCATGCTCAGATCGAAACAAACTTGACATGTTGAACAAACTTGATCCAAGCGAAGTCATTTTAAATGTCGCGCCAGTCTGGACTGCTCATGCACATTAGATACAATTAGTTATTGAAGCAGAAAATTGGGTTGATTGATCTGAGCATGCCAATAAAGCCGTAACAGACCTGGCTTCTGATCCCTGTTGGTATTTTTGTCTCAGGTTAGACTGAATACTGTAAAGAAAAATGTTTTTGCAGAATTAAATTTTTGCAATTTGAAAAGAACCCTACTAATTGCGTCATGCATATAATAATTGTTCGAAATTGTCACAAAGTTTGCAAACATTTTGTATAATTATGTATTTCATTTACATAATTATAGCATAGGCTCTGTGCTTGATTCTGATACCTGTATGATGATCCAAGATATTCCAACAATAGTACTTGCTTGCTGCTCACATCGCTGGCTATTGGGTAGTTCTATAATGTAGTGGCGTATGCAGGAATTTTTCAAAGGGAGTGTGATGATGGAAACCTTTGTGAGAAGCAGGGGGATGAATTGAAAACTAGTGCTTGGGTAAAAGTTGGAAATCGAAGTGTGCGAGCTTCATGGTGTGGGGTCCAGGGGCCCGCTTAAAAGCCCTGGTTATAAGGTAAATATCATCTGAAGCAATAAGCTTGTGTACTTGCACCATGTTTTGACAGAAAAACAATTTGCAAATGGTTTTCAGCTGATGTGCATTCCTTTACTTAAATGATAGGATCAATTCAAGGCGTGGGGTCCAGGGCCTAGGGGTCCAGGGAGCTACAGACCCAACAATATAGGCAAAAGGTATAAGACAAGGCGGTTCTCGAACCACGAGTCTCGCCTGCTTTCGTGACCGCCTGCTTTTCCGATTACTTTTGGTAGAGGTAAATGAATTTGGCGGTTATCGGCTGGGCACGATTATCTGGCTGATGGTGACTGTACCCACAAAGTTTCATGCCCATGCAACAGTTTTTACTAATTTGACTTCAGATTACCCCTGGACTCGAAATGACCTTCCCAAAATTTGGCTTTAAATGTTGACTGTACCCACCAAGTGTCATGCCCATACGACAGTTTTTACTCATTTGACCTCAGATGACCCCTGGTGACCCAGAAATGACCTTCCAAAAATTTGGCTTTAAATGTTGACTGTACCCACCAAGTTTCATGCCCATATGACAGGTTTTACTAATTTGACCCCAGATGACCCCCGGTGACCTCGAAATGACCTTCCAAAAATTTGGCTTTAAATGTTGACTGTACCCACCAAGTTTCATGCCCATCCGACAGTTTTTACTAATTTGACCTCAGGTGACCCCTAGTGACCTCAAAATGACCTTCCAAAAATTAAGCTTTAAATGTTGACTGCACCCACCAAATTTCATGCCCATATGACAGTTTTTACTAATTTGACCTCAGATGACCCCTGGTGACTCCGAAATGAATTGCCTTTAAATGTTGACTGTACCCACCAAGTTTCATGCCCATCCGACAGTTTTTACTAATTTGACCTCAGATGACCCCTGGTGACCTCGAAATGACCTTCCAAAAATGTGGCTTTAAATGTTGACTGTACCCACCAAGTTTCATGCCAATACGACAGTGTTTAATAATTTGACCTCAGATGACCCCTGGTGACCTTGAAATGACCTTCCACAAATTTGGCTTTAAATGTTGACTGCACGCACCAAGTTTCATGCCCATACGACAGTTTTTACTAATTTGACCTCAGATGAACCCTAGATGACCTCAGTGACCTTGACCCACTAACCAATACAAACAGGTTCTGTCTCGGGTCAAGATGCACCCACCAACCAAGTTTGAGGAACGTGCGACCCCTAGTCTCCGAGAAAATAGGCGGAAGGCAAACTTTAACCAAAACTTTAACCAAATTTGTCACATACACACACACACCCCGACACACCCCCACACATACATACACACATACGGAAAAGTGATTATATAGTCTCCTGCCTTATCAGGCGAGACAAAAATGAAAGGGCAGCTTGAAGCCCTGTTAATAGTCTTAAGCTTACCTGTTATATTCTCAGTGTTGACTTGCGATTGACCCCGAGCCAGTATCTCCACCAACTCCAGATCAAAGTCTTGAGAGTTCCCAAAGACCATCGTATCAATAAGCCCAACCCTAGTAGCTGATGTACCTGTGGTAAAGGTCATCATGTCTTCTGTAGGAACCTGCAACAGTTTGCACGAATAAGGCATGAAAAATAATTTAAACTGCAATTTCTAACACTCATCATGCCATCAAATAAATGGATCTCTTGCATGCTGTGGTGTAAATTAATTTAAGTCATAATGTACGATCTTATAATATGAGTTTGGTTAATTTTTTTCAAACCTGATTTTTTGGCATATTTGTAATGTTTACACATGTCACAACTTGCACATAAATGGAATCAGCCACATTTGTTGTGTTTGTAGGTAAACAGAGCAAAGTTCGACATAAAATCATAAATGATAATTCAAGAATTATGACTTTATGTCCTCCTATAGAACTGCATGTTATTGTCAAGGGCCAAAATAACACTTTACCAAACGTCGGCTTGTGCTGTCTCTTCTCAATTCTTCTTCTTCTTCTGGCAACCTCGTGACATTTTGCGTGACTTGCCCACGTTTCGCCCTAGCTCTCTTCTGCTTCGACAGATTTCCACCCTACTTGAGCCAAATGACCACTGGACTAGGCCAAACCTTCCATTTGACTTTGACCTTGCTGTGACCTTTGACCTAGCTATAATGGTCAAAAATGTGATTTCACAAAAATGCTACTCCTTCCACAAATTTCATGCGATGAGGACATGGTTATATCATGTGACTCGACTTTTAGTCGGTGTCTATAGGGTGTGCTCAGATAAGGGGTCAAAGGTCATTAAGGGGTCATTTCCGGTCAAAGTCTAAAAAATATTCAAAAAATCACTGTCTTTACAAATTACATAGCAGATTGTCGCCATTAGCACACATGCATTGCTACTAGCCAGGGTCTTTAGGATGCCTACAGTTTTGGGGTCAAAGGTCATTAAGGGGTTACAAAAACCAAAATTATCAAAAATTTTCAAAAATTTTTATCTCAAAATGTAAACAGACCAGAATAATATAACCAACGTACATTAATTAGTGTTACCTGATGTATGCACGGTATTTTTTATTTTGGGGGTCAAAGGTCATTAAGGGTCACTTCCTGTTTTTAGCTAGATAACTTCAAGAATTTTTATCTCAACAACTGAACATAGTAGAATTTTCTAATTAAAACTGGAACAATGCATTTTGTCGGAGTACATAAGGTTTTTTTCCATTGAGGTCAAAGGTCATTAAGGGGGTCAAAAGGTCAATCAAAAATTTTAAAAAATCAAAATCCATGTTTAAGTTCGATTAAGCTGAAATTCACCAGGAATATTTCTTATGACATCCTAAGCACAATGCAAGAGCAGTTGACCCCATCCGTAACCCAGGGGTCAAGTTATAGGGGTCAAATTGCGGCTTGTATTCAGGGTCTGTTGACTCTAGTTTCCCTCCTGTTTCTCCCCATTTTCCCCTTCTGTTTTTCTTCTCTTTTTTTTCATTTTGCTTTTCACCTTTCCACATTTTTTCTTCTCAGACAACCCTTGTTTACCAAAAGTAATAAATTTTATTTAATTAATGACGACACAGCATTCTGTCATCCCTGTCTAGCCCCGCTCCAAAGGTTTGACCTGGTTGTTAAACCGGCGCAGGCCAGATGTCAGAACTGCAAATCAAATGCAGCAAGGTAGAGGTTGTAATATCGTGGACATAGCTACATATACCTTGCTGTGTATAGTGAACAGAGCACGTGTATTTTGCTCACTGGCAATTGATACAAACAGAAGGTATCAATAAATGGGACAGTATGAATGGATCATTGTCGAAGTTTATGTTGTGATGAAGTTTGGAAGTCAACATGTGCGATGATGCCGAGTATTAGGGAACAAACCAAAAGATCAATGACGTCCTATAAACGAGTTTCGTTTAGGGGTGAGGGGGTAAAAATACTCGATTACGTTTGTACAAAACCATCGGTCTGAAGAATGTGTCATTATTATTATTATGTCAAAATTTTCAACATTTCATTATTACGTTTCTGGCAGGGACGGAGGGGGTCGGCTGAGAAATGAAACTAGTTACGTTTATAGGACGTCATCGATCTTTTGGTTTGTTCCTTATATGTTTACAGGGGTTTTAACAACATGGTGTAATGGCTTAACTTGGTCAGTTGTATTTGTAGTTGATGTTCCTACAGAGCTGAATAGATTTCGGGGTCATCCAAGGTCACCCAGGGTTCATCTGAGGTCAAATGACTAAAAACTGTCATATGGGCACGAAACTTGGTGGGTATAGTCGACACTTAAGAGTAAAATTTTTGGACGGTCATTTCGGGGTCATCCGAGGTCACCCAGGGGCATCTGAGGTCAAATTACTAAAACTGTTATATGGGCACGAAACTTGGTGGGTATAGTCAACATTTAGAGTCAAATTATTGGAAGGTCATTTCGTGTCATCCAAGGTCACCCAGGGTCATCTGATGTCAAATTACTAAAACTGACATAACAGCATGAAATTTGGTGAGTACAGTCAACATTAAGAGTCAAATGTTTGGAAGGTCATTTTGGGTGTACTCCCCGATCACTTAGGGGTCCTCTGAGGTCAAATGACTAAAATCTGTCGTATGGGCATGAAACTTGGTGGGTACAGTCAACATTGCTAGGAAACTGTCTATACATACAAAAACTTCCAACACACGGCTCGGGTTGTTTTGGTAAAGCAATACCAACACCTGTTGTGAACTCGACACCACGAGGGGATATCCCATATCCCAACCCGTGCTCTGGGCATCTTGTAAAACATAAACATTACACAGCCGTGCGGCCTATTACATTTCCATATAATTTCCTTCTTTAATCACCCCACACTCCCCATCCACCATCCAGGCTTCGCCCATACAGGGTTCTGAAAAGAAACTCACATCTAAACACAACCACTACCATACCATCACCCAACAACCTTAAACCGCGCAACCCGAGAACCGCTCTAGTTATTACTAGTATTATTTCAGCATTTTGAGTATATAATGACAAATTTAAAATTTCAAGGAAATCGTACATTTTAAAAGCCTTTAAAACATGTGGAGTAGCCAGGATTTTTCCAGGCGCAGGGGGAGGGGGGTGTGGAAAAGCTGATTTTCAGGGGGGCACACGTTGACAAAATTGGTCAAAATGACCTATAAATATAGGAGTTTGGACGGTGATAGAATCATTGAGGATTGGTATACTTGTCTCGAGAATTGCAATTCCTATCAATTCCCACTGAATTCCATTGAAAACTTAAATCCCAAAGTTTTACAATGCTTGGTGATGATAGCTATTTGGAATTACAGCTGCTAGCATACTGTAACCCATCTAGTGGTGAGGGGAGCAGAGGATGATTTAAGGAAGCCCCATCTGTAAAAGTGTTATCACGCGAGTTTCAACTGCCACTTAACTTCTCAAATCCCAGTCTGCATGTGCAAAAGGTGTTGTTTTAGAATTGCCCGTGTGTCATTATTACTTGGTCGATTTCAGATCTAAAGTGATGTATGCATGAATGATAATTCACACCTTCTGTAGATAACATAAAATGTGAAATCGACT